>NC_053023.1:197704405-197730983 GCF_003073215.2 Triticum urartu
CTGGGCGGATGACAGGTGGGGCCACCCGCCCGTGCGCATTGATGTTGGCGGGTGGGAGGTAGGTGGCCGCCTGCCACGCGGCTCCGATGCGGACGTTTGAAGTGTCCGTTCGCTGTCCGCTGCAATCCAAATCCGGCGCAAGTTTGCGTTCGAAATGGCTCGGTCTGGACACAAAACAGATCAGATGGGTCCGGGTCATCGCATGCTGGGCCGTCTCATTTATTTTTTTACTTTAAACGGACGAATCGAATAAAATGAGGTCGCATGGTGGAGTTGGCATTATAGATAGAGCCGGAGAGGAGATGGACCTGTTTCCTGGTGGTATAGAAAGTGCGCAACCGGCCGTTTCTGCGGGAAAGCAGATTCGATTCCTCCGTCCGGCTCGGCTCCACGAGGACGAGGGTCATCGCGGTCGTCGCTGATACGGAGGCCGCTGAAAGCATTGACTGTCCCGTCCGGTCACAAAGGCGAGACTGTGTCAGCCCCGCCTGCTACCGCGGCCTAGGTCACATACAGCACAGGAGGTGGCGTGCCGGGTAGCCATTCTGGGCACGAAATTACTTCACACACGAACAATTGCCCTCACGATTCCAGGACGATAGCTTATCCAGCACGTTTTGCCTTTTCAATGGACAGGGGATATGCTGTCTCGTCTTGAAATCATCCGGGGCGTCGTATGTGTATTAACGCTTTTCTGGGTAAAAGGCACAAATTTAATCTCAAGGCGAAACTATTTTATAAAATAAATTATTTTTAAAGTATTTTACCCAGCTGACCCCAACATGCGGAAGGCGCAGCGCCTAACACTCAGGCGCCACACATGTGCAACGCCCAACAGCTAGGTGCTGCACTACATTACGCAACGCCTAGCTGTAAGGAGTTGCATAGTAAAGTGCAGCGTCCTGCTGTCGGGCACCGCACAAAAGGGTCGGCGATGTGAAATATTTTTTAAAACAGTTTAGTTTGTAAAATACTTTCGCTCTAAGGTCAAATTTGTTAATTTTACCGCCATTTTGTGAGGTGACGTGTTCTGAGTTGCATTTCCTTTTACCGCCCGCGCCGAGCAAAAACATTGGTATTTTTTTTTTCAAAATGAAGGTTTATGGCGAATATATCCGGATCTGACCCTTTTCCTACCCAATTTGGCTCAATTTAGCCTTTTTTAGACAACTATATGTCCCCGCAAAAAAAGAGACAACTATATGTAAGTTCCCCGAAAATCTATTTTGGGCCAGTCGATTTTTTGGTCCATTGATTTGTGCTTGGAGATTCGTACTTTTTTGTTGTTGTTGTTGTTATTGTTGTGGCTGATGTGTTGTTTTCGGCCCAAATTTCGATTGACCACTGTTTTGGGTCAGTCGACTTCTTATTGGGTTGAAGGTCATTTGGGTTGCCTGTTGTGATTCCACCTCTTCTTTCTTATATTTGTTTTTTCTTTTTTCTTTTTCCTTTTTAGTAGGTTCTATGGGTATTATTAGGATGTTGCGTGAGTGTAAAATGTATACATGGAAATACTATATAACATGTGATAAGTTATACTAGAGTGTGAAAATTGCACCACTATATGTTTATTTCTTACATATTTAAAAAGTGTGAAGTCGTGTGCAAGTTTTTTTTATTTTCTTTCTTTTTAAAGGGTAATACCAATGCAACTACTATCTCTTTATTTTTTTTTACTTTATGTTTCATTTTCTATCTTCTTTATGGTAAGATCATTGCCACCAATTCATTCTTCTTAGGAAAATTACTTTTTCTGAAATCTTAATATTATATGCTTATGCTTGCATATGCGAAAAGGTGCAATTTATGAGCAAATTTTGTCATTATTTGCTTGATATTTTTTATTTCTTTCTTCTTAAAGGGTAATACCAATGCAACTAATTCATTATATCTCTTTATTTATTTTTAATTTATGTTTCATTTTCTATCTTCTTTATGGTGAGATCATTGCCACTAACTCATTCCTTCTTCGAAAACTTACTTTTTTAAATCCTAATATTATATGCTTATGCTTGCATATGCTAAAAAGTGCAAATTATGTGTAAATTGTATGCAATTTGGTCAGCGTTTGCTTTTTTCTCTCTTCTTAAAATGTATTGCCGATGACATTAATTAATTCTACCACTCCATTTTTGTAATTTTTGCGTCATTTTCTTTCTTCTTAATGGGTAATATCAATGACTCTAATTAATTCCTTCTTAAGAAAGATATCTTTTTTAAAATCCCACTATTATATTACAGAAAGTGCAATTTCTGTGTAAATTGTGTGCAAATTTTATCATTATTTGCTTAATATTGCTTTCATCTTATTTCTTCTTAAAGGGTAATACCAATGCCACCAGTGTTACCGGTTCATTCGTCATTAGAAAACTTCATTATTGTGATTTTGAACCGCACTCGAGACGCGCTTGCTGCTGCTCGATCTGCAATCACTCCACCTTCACTTGCGTGTGCCCCTCTCATTCCTCCAGTTACTATACCCCCACCTACGCCAGTTACCCCTCAGAGTAACTCAGACACTTGGACGGTGACTCCTCATGAGTCTCCTGCCGAGTGGGCTTTACTTCTCGCTACCCCCGCCACTGTTGGAAATATGCCCTAGAGGCAATAATAAATTGGTTATTAATATATTTCCTTGTTCATGATAATCGTTTATTATCCATGCTAGAATTGTATTGATAGGAAACTCAGATACATGTGTGGATACATAGACAACACCATGTCCCTAGTAAGCCTCTAGTTGACTAGCTCGTTGATCAATAGATGGTTACGGTTTCCTGACCATGGACATTGGATGTCGTTGATAACGGGATCACATCATTAGGAGAATGATGTGATGGACAAGACCCAATCCTAAGCCTAGCACAAAGATCGTGTAGTTCGTATGCTAAAGCTTTTCTAATGTCAAGTATCATTTCCTTAGACCATGAGATTGTGCAACTCCCGGATACCGTAGGAGTGCTTTGGGTGTGCCAAACGTCACAACGTAACTGGGTGGCTATAAAGGTACACTACAGGTATCTCCGAAAGTGTCTGTTGGGTTGGCACGAATCGAGACTGGGATTTGTCACTCCGTGTAAACGGAGAGGTATCTCTGGGCCCACTCGGTAGGACATCATCATAATGTGCACAATGTGATCAAGGAGTTGATCACGAGATGATGTGTTACGGAACGAGTAAATAGAGTTGGCGGTAACGAGATTGAACAAGGTATCGGGATACCGACGATCGAATCTCGGGCAAGTATCGTACCGATAGACAAAGGGAATTGTATACGGGATTGATTGAATCCTCGACATCGTGGTTCATTCGATGAGATCATCGTGGAACATGTGGGAGCCAACATGGGTATCCAGATCCCGCTGTTGGTTATTGACCGGAGAGTCATCTCGGTCATGTCTACATGTCTCTCGAACCCGTAGGGTCTACACACTTAAGGTTCGATGACACTAGGGTTATAGGGAAAGTATGCACGCGGTTACCGAATGTTGTTCGGAGTCCCGGATGAGATCCCGGACGTCACGAGGAGTTCCGGAATGGTCCGGAGGTAAAGATTGATATATAGGAAGTATGGTTTTGGCCACCGGAAGTGTTCCGGGCATCACCCGTAGTGTACCGGGACCACCGGAAGGGTCCGGGGGTCCACCGGGAGGGGCCACCAGCCCCGGAGGCTTGCGTGGGCCATAAGTGGGAAGGAACCAGCCCCTATGTGGGCTGGGGCGCCTCCCACCAAGGCCCAAGGCGTCCTCAAGAGGAGAGGGGGCAAACCCTAGGCGCAGATGGGCCCTAAGGCCCACCCTAGGTGCGCTCCCCTCTCTCTCCCCCTTGGCCGCCTCCCAGATGGGATCTGGGGGCTGCCGCCGCCCCTAGGGAGGGAACCCTAGGTGGGGGCGCAGCCCCTCCCCTCCCCCTATATATACTTGAGGTATGGGGGCTGCCCAACACACGAATTCTCTCCCTGTTGGCGCAGCCCTATCCCTCTCCCTCCTCGTCTCTCGTAGTGCTTGGCGAAGCCCTGCTGGAGTCCCGCGCTCCTCCACCACCACCACACCGTCGTGCTGCTGCTGGATGGAGTCTTCCCCAACCTCTCCTTCCCCCCTTGCTAGATCAAGGCGTAGGAGACGTCACCGGGCTGTACGTGTGTTGAACACGGAGGTGCCGTCCGTTCGGCACTAGGATCATCGGTGATTTGGATCACGGCGAGTACGACTCCATCAACCCCGTTCACTTGAACGCTTCCGCTTAGCGATCTACAAGGGTATGTAGATGCACTCTCCTTCCCCTCGTTGCTAGATTACTCCATAGATTGATCTTGGTGATGCGTAGAAAGTTTTGAATTTCTGCTACGTTCCCCAACAGTGGCATCATGAGCTAGGTCTATGCGTAGTTTCTATGCACGAGTAGAACACAAGTTGTTGTGGGCGTCGATTTTGTCAATTTACTTACCGTTACTAGTCTTATCTTGATTCGGCAGCATCGTGGGATGAAGCGGCCCGGACCGACCTTACACGTACTCTTACGTGAGACTGGTTCCACCGACTGACATGCACTAGTTGCATAAGGTGGCTAGCGGGTGTCTGTCTCTCCCACTTTAGTCGGATCGGATTCGATGAAAAGAGTCCTTATGAAGGGTAAATAGAAATTGGCATATCACGTTGTGGTTTTGGCGTAGGTAAGAAACGTTCTTGCTAGAAACCTATAGCAGCCACGTAAAAACTTGCAACAACAATTAGAGGACGTCTAACTTGTTTTTGCGGCATATGCCTTGTGATGTGATATGGCCAAAAGGATGTGATGAATGATATATGTGATGTATGAGATTGATCATGTTCTTGTAATAGGAATCACGACTTGCATGCCGATGAGTATGACAACCGGCAGGAGCCATAGGAGTTGTCTTTATTTATTTATGACCTACGTGTCAACATAAATGCCATGTAATTACTTTACTTTATTGCTAAAGCGTTAGCCATAGTAGTAGAAGTAATAGATGACGTGACAACTTCAAGAAGACACGATGATGGAGATCATGATGATGGAGATCATGGTGTCATGCCGGTGACAACGATGATCATGGAGCCCCGAAGATGGAGATCAAAAGGAGCAAAATGATATTGGCCATATCATGTCACTATTTGATTGCATGTGTTGTTTATCATGTTTTACATCTTATTTGCTTAGAACGACGGTAGCTTAAATAAGATGATCCCTCGTAATAATTTCAAGAAAGTGTCCCCCCTAACTATGCACCATTGCAAAGGTTCGTTGTCTCGAAGCACCACGTGATGATCGGGTGTGATAGATTCTAACGTTCGAATACAACGGGTGTTGACGAGCCTAGCATGTAGAGACATGGCCTCGAGACACATGCGGAACACTTAGGTTGACTTGACGAGCCTAGCATGTACATACATGGCCTCGGAACACGGAAGACCGAAAGGTCGAGCATGAGTCGTATAGAAGATACGATCAACATGAAGATGTTCACCGATGTTGACTAGCCCGTCTCACGTGATGATCGGACACGGCCTAGTTGACTCGGATCATGTTTCACTTAGATGACTAGAGGGATGTCTATCTGAGTGGGAGTTCATTAAGTAATTTGATTAGATGAACTCAATTATCATGAACATAGTCTAAATTGTCTTTGCAAATATGTTGTAGATAAATAGCTCACGTTGTAGCTCCCTGTTTCAATACGTTCCTAGAGAAAGATTAAGTTGAAAGATATTGTAAGCAATGATGCGGACTAGGTCCGTAGTCCGAGGAGTGTCCTCACTGCTACACAAAAGGCTTACATCTTTGATGCACCGCTCGATGTGCAAACCCCTACAACGTCGTTTGTGGATGTTGTGAACACCTGACAAACACGTCCTGATGACTACTTGATAGTTTAGTGCACCATACTTTACGGCTTAGAATCGGGATTCCAATGACGTTTTGAACGCCATAGAACATATGAGATGTTCCAAGAGCTAAAATTGGGACTTTAGGCTCATGCCCGTGTTGAGAGGTATGAGACCTCTGACAAGTTCTTTTGCCAACAAGATGGAGGAGAATGGCTCAGCTGGTGAGCATGTGCCCAGAATGTCTGGGTGCTACAATCACTTAAATCAAGTGGGAGTTAAACTTCCAGATAAGATAGTGATTGATAGAGTTCTCTAGCCACTATCACTAAGCTACTAGATCTTCATGATGAACTATGACATGCAAGGGATGGAGTTCATCCCGGAGCTGTTCGCGGTGCTTTAGACCGCAAAAGGTAGAAATCAAGAAGGAGCATCAAGTGTTGATGGTCTAACAAGACCACTGGTTTCAAGAAGGGCAAGGGCTAGAAGGGAAACTTCATGGATGGCAAACCAATTGCCGCTCCAGTGAAGGAACCCAAGGTTGAACCCAAACTCGAGACTGAGTGCTTCTATTGTAAGGGGAACGGTCACTGGTAGCGGAATTACCCCAAATGCATGGTAGATAAGAAGGCTGGCAACTTCAACAAAGTATATACGTGTTATTAATGTGTACCTCACTAGTACTCCTAGTAGCACTTGGGTATTGGATACCGGTTCAGTTGCTATTATTGGTGACTTGAAGCAAAAGCTACGGACTAAACGGAGACTGGCTGAGGGCGAGGTCACGATGTGTGTTGGAAGTGTTTCCAAAGTTGATGAGATCACCATCGCACGCTCCATCTACCTTCGGGATTAGTATTGAACCTAGATAAATGTTATCAAGTGTCTACGTTGAGCATGAATATGATTAGATCATGTTCATTGCAATACGATCATTCATTTAAATTACAGAACAATGGTTATTCTGTTTACATGAATGATACCTTTCATGGTCATGCACCCTATGTGAATGGTTCATTGAATCTCGGTCGTAGTAATACACATGTTCACGCCAAAAGATGTAGAGTTAATAATGATAGTACCACTTTCTTGTGGCACTACCGCTTAGGTCATATTGGCGTAAGATGCATGAAGAAACTCCATATCGATGGATGTTTGGAGTCACTTGATTTTGAATCGCTTGACACATGCGAGCCATGCCTCATGGGCAGGATGACTAAGACCCCGTTTTCAGGTACAATGAAATGGGCAAGTGACTTGTTGGAAATCATGCATGCTGATGCGTGTGATCCAACGAGAATTGAAGCATGCAGTGGATATCGCTATTTTCTCATCTTCACTGATGATTTGAGTAGATATAGGTATATTTACTTAATGAAAGTCCGAAACGTTTGAATAGTTCAAGCGATTTCAGAGTGAAGTTAAGAATCATCATAACAATAAGATCACGTTCCTACGATCTGATCAAAAGGGGATTTTCTAAGTTATGAGTTTGGCAATCACTTAAGACATTGTGGAATTGTTTCACAGTTCAAGCCACCTGGAACACCACAAGGTAATGGTGTGTTCGGATGTCGTAATCGAACCCTATGAGATATGGTGCGATCTATGATGTCTCTTACCAATCTACCGTTTTCATTTTGAGGTTATGCGTTAGAGACAGCTGCATTCACTTTAGATAGGACACCATCTAAGTCCGTTGAAACGACGTCGTATGAACGTTGGTTTGGCAAGAAACCAAAGTTGTCGTTTCTTAATGTTTGGGGTTGCGATGCTTAAGGCTTCAGCCGGAGAAGCTCGAACCCAAAGCGGACAAACACATCTTCATAGGATACCCAAAGGTGACAGTAGGGTATACCTTCTATCTCAGATCCGAGGGCAAATTGTTTGTCGCTAAGAACGGGTCCTTTCTCGAGAAGGAGTTTCTCTCGAAAGAATTGAGTGGGAGGAAGATAGAACTTGATGAGGTTGTCGAACCTTTACTTCAACCAGAGAGTGATGCAACACAGAAAGATGTTTTCTGTGGAGCCTACGTCTGTTGAATAGGAAGTTAATGATAGTGATCATGAAGCTTCGGATCAAGTTGCTATCGAACCTCGTAGGTCGACAAGGATATGTACTACTCCTAAGTGGTACGGTAATCCTGTCTTAGATATCATGTTGTTAGACAACAATGAACCTACAAGCTGTGGAGAAGCGATGGTGGGCCCGTATTCCGACAAATGGTTAGAAGCCATGAAATCCGAGATAGGATCCATATATTAGAAAAAAGTATGGACTTTGGTGGACTTGCCCGATGATCGGCAAGCCATTGAGATAAATGGATCTTTAAAGAAGAAGACGGACGTGGGAGGTAATGTTACCGTCTATGAAGCTCGACTTGTGGGAAAGAGTCTTTTCACAAGTTCAAGGAGTTGACTACGATGAGAATTTCTCACCCGTAGCGATGCTTAAGTCCGTCGGAATCATGTTAGCATTAGCTGTATTTTTCAATTATGAAATCTTACAGATGGATGTCAAAACAATTTTTCTTACCAGTTTTCGTAAGAAAAGTTGTATGTGATACAATCAAAGTTTTGTCGATCCTAAGGATGCTAAAAAGTATGCTGGCTCCAGCAATCCTTCTATGGACTAGAGCAAGCATCTCGGAGTCGGAATATATGCTTTGATGGAGTGATCAAAGCTTTTAGGTTTATACAATGTTTGCTAGAAACTTGTATTTACAAGAAAGTGAGTGGGAGCACTACAACATTTCTGATAAGTATATGTGGATGACATATTGTTGATCCGAAATGATGTAGAATTTCTGGAATGCATAAACGGTTGTTTGAAGAGTGATTTTCAAAGGAAGACCTGGATAAAGATGCTTGCATATTGGGCATCAGGATCTATAGAAATAGATCAAGACGCCTAGTGATACTTCCAAAGAACGCACACCTTGACATGTTTTTGAAGGAGTTCAAAATAGATCAGTCAAAGAAAGGGTTCTTACCTGAATTGTAAGGTGTGAATTTGAGTAAGACTCGAAGATTGACCACGACAGAAGAAAGAGGAAGGACGAAGGTCGTCCCCTATGCTTTTGTCATAGGCTCTATACGGTATGCCATGCTGAGTACCGCACCTGATGTGTGCCTTGCCACATGTCTGGCAAGAGGGTACAAAGGTGATCTAGGAGTAGATCACCAGATAGCGGTCAAAATTATCCTTAGAGGAGTAAGGAAATGTTTGTCGGTTATGGAGGTGATAAAGAGTTCGACATAAAGAGTTACGTCGATGCAAGCTTAACACCTATCCGGATAGCTCCGAGTAGAGACACCGGATACGTATAATGAAGCAACAATTTGGAATAGCTCCAAGTGGAACGTGGTAGCAGCATCTACGATATAAAGTTTTGCGAAATACATAGGGATCTGAATATGGCAAGACCCGTTGACTACAACCTCTCTCACAAGCATAACATGATCAAACCCAGAACTCTTTGAGTGTTTATCACATAGTGATGTGAACTAGATCATTGAGTCTAGTAGACTCTTGGATGTTGGTCACATAACAATGTGACCTGTGAGTGTTAATCACATGGCGATGTGAACTAGATTATTGACTCTAGTGCAAGTGGGAGACTGTTGGAAATATGCCCTAGAGACAATAATAAATTGGTTATTATTATATTTCCTTGTTCATGATAATCGTTTATTATCCATGCTAGAATTGTATTGATAGGAAACTCAGATACATGTGTGGATACATAGACAACACCATGTCCCTAGTAAGCCTCTAGTTGACTAGCTCGTTGATCAATAGATGGTTACGGTTTCCTGACCATGGACATTGGATGTCGTTGATAACGGGATCACATCATTAGGAGAATGATGTGATGGACAAGACCCAATCCTAAGCCTAGCACAAAGATCGTGTAGTTCGTATGCTAAAGCTTTTCTAATGTCAAGTATCATTTCCTTAGACCATGAGATTGTGCAACTCCCGGATACCGTAGGAGTGCTTTGGGTGTGCCAAACGTCACAACGTAACTGGGTGGCTATAAAGGTACACTACAAGTATCTCCGAAAGTGTCTGTTGGGTTGGCACGAATCGAGACTGGGATTTGTCACTCCGTGTAAACGGAGAGGTATCTCTGGGCCCACTCGATAGGACATCATCATAATGTGCACAATGTGATCAAGGAGTTGATCACGGGATGATGTGTTACGGAACGAGTAAAGAGACTTGCCGGTAACGAGATTGAACAAGGTATCGGGATACCGACGATCGAATCTCGGGCAAGTATCGTACCGATAGACAAAGGGAATTGTATACGGGATTGATTGAATCCTCGACATCGTGGTTCATCCGATGAGATCATCGTGGAACATGTGGGAGCCAACATGGGTATCCAGATCCCGCTGTTGGTTATTGACCGGAGAGTCATCTCGGTCATGTCTACATGTCTCTCGAACCCGTAGGGTCTACACACTTAAGGTTCGATGACACTAGGGTTATAGGGAAAGTATGCACGCGGTTACCGAATGTTGTTCGGAGTCCCGGATGAGATCCCGGACGTCACGAGGAGTTCCGGAATGGTCCGGAGGTAAAGATTGATATATAGGAAGTATGGTTTTGGCCACCGGAAGTGTTCCGGGCATCACCGGTAGTGTACCGGGACCACCGGAAGGGTCCGGGGGTCCACCGGGAGGGGCCACCAGCCCCTGAGGCTTGCGTGGGCCATAAGTGGGAAGGAACCAGCCCCTATGTGGGCTGGGGCGCCTCCCACCAAGGCCAAAGGCGTCCTCAAGAGGAGAGGAGGCAAACCCTAGGCGCAGATGGGCCCTAAGGCCCACCCTAGGTGCGCTCCCCTCTCTCTCTCTCCCCCTTGGCCGCCTCCCAGATGGGATCTGGGGGCTGCCGCCGCCCCTAGGGAGGGAACCCTAGGTGGGGGCGCAGCCCCTCCCCTCCCCCTATATATACTTGAGGTATGGGGGCTGCCCAACACATGAATTCTCTCCCTGTTGGCGCAGCCCTATCCCTCTCCATCCTCGTCTCTCGTAGTGCTTGGTGAAGCCTTGCTAGAGTCCCGCGCTCCTCCACCACCACCACGCCGTCGTGCTGCTGCTGGATGGAGTCTTCCCCAACTCTCCTTCTCCCCTTGCTGGATCAAGGCGTAGGAGACGTCACAGGGATGTACGTGTGTTGAACACGGAGGTGCCGTCCGTTCGGCACTAGGATCATCGTTGATTTGGATCACGACGAGTACGACTCCATCAACCCCGTTCACTTGAACGCTTCCGCTTAGCGATCTACAAGGGTATGTAGATGCACTCTCCTTCCCCTCGTTGCTAGATTACTCCATAGATTAATCTTGGTGATGCGTAGAAATTTTTGAATTTCTTCTACGTTCCCCAACAGACACTCCTATGTTACGTAGTCATACGGATCCAGATCCTGAGGGAGAGCCATCCCGTCAGTGTCGCCGTGTTTCCTTTGCTTCAGAGGTTTCCATTAACATTATTAGTTCCGACTCGGAGTCTAAGACCGAGGAGACACCTGCAAAGCCGTCACAGTGCCAGTGCGATCATTGCCTCTACGATTAGACAAGTATGATGGGGTGTATGGTTGTATGCATGTAGTCGTACTATCCATGATGTTGTCTTTCCTTGAATGATGTGTGATGCTATCTATAATTATACAGTTGACTTTCGCCTTGGTTTTTCCTCGCCTTTTCTCGGGGTTGTTTCTTTGCCTTCTCCATTTTTCCATTTATGGATGTTGCTCAACATGATGCTTCATATTAGGAAACAAATATAGGATGACAAGGTGTGACAGCAGCAGTCATGGTGGCGACGATATCCCAGTCCGTCGGTCTGCCAGACAAGCAGGATATTCTCCAAAACCATTTCAGCCACCACCTCCTCCACCTCAAGCACCCACAACAGAGCAAATTGTGTGTATGTTTGAGGAAAAGAGAAACCAAGATTTGATGGAATTCTTGAGAAGCATGCATACTATGGTTGGGCAAAACAATAATAATGGTAACCACTCCAAGTTGTCAGATTTCAGAGGACCAAACCGCCAAGTTTCAGTCAAGCCGTAGATCCTATGGAAGCCGATGATTGGTTGAGGACCATCAAGAAGAAACTAGAGATTGCTCATACTGAAGACACCGATAAGGTTCCGTTTGCCACTCATTATCTTGAAGGACCCACTACTATATGGTGGGATAATACAAAAATTATGTGGCTTGCTGAAGATGATATCACTTGGGATAAATTCCGTAAGTATCATATTCCCGCCGGTATCATGAAGGTCAAGCAGCGAGAATTCCTTGCTCTTATTCAAGGAAACTCGACAGTAAGTGAATATCTGAACAAGTTCAATCATTTGGCTCGCTATCCCACTCATGACGTCGCCACTGAAGAAAGGAAGATAGACCGGTTTCTTGGAGGGCTCAATCATAATCTCCGATGTACTCTCAGTATGCTGGATTTTCCTGACTCCCAAACATTGGTGAACAAAGCTCATCTCGCAGAAAGGGAGCACAAGCTTGTCAACGATCACAAGTCTGCTTATGAAGATCGTAAATGCAAGTTTGAACCCAAGAAAGATGGAAAAGTTTTTCAGAAAGCTCGTACCTGGCAGCAGCCGCAATTTGATTTCAGGCCAACATGGCAGCAGGGTAATACCAAGACTGGTAATCGAGTCAAGAATGTTGTTACCAACCTCGTGAAGGAAGACTGTCAGGGCAACAACACATGTTTCACCTGTGGTCAGATAAGGCACTATGCCCGATAGTGTCCCAGTAACATCAAGCCATCAACAACTCTCAAACCCCAAGTCAACAATATGAGACATTTCCCCAACCAAAAAGTTATTCAAGGGAGAGTTCATCATCTCTCCGCAAAAAGAAGCCCAAGAAACACCTGAGGTGGTCGTTGGTATGTTTCCTATTAATAACATACCTGCAACAATTTTATTTGATTCCGGGGCTTCCCATTCTTTTATTTCGCGGGGTTTTGTTGCTGGGCACCAGTTTTCTTACACTCTTCTGGACAAATTTATGATGGTACAGTCCCCTGGATCCATGTCAGAACAAATATTATATGTCAGGGATTGGAAATATCCATCAATGGAATTATTTTCCCATCAACTCTGGTATCCATTGAATCTTCAAAGTTGGATATTATTCTGGGAATGGATTGGCTGACAAAGCATCAAGTTTGCATCAACTGCACAGCCAGGGAAGTCACTTTAAGAAATCCTTCAGGACAGTCAGCTCAGTTCTTTTCCTGAAGGACCATGCCAAAGAAAGAAATGGTCTATGCATCCATCGCCTCCAACATGGATTTGATTCCAGTGGTCAGTGAGTTTCCATATGTGTTTCCAGAAGAATTGACAGGAATGCTACCAAATCATGAGTTTGAATTTGTAATTGATCTTGTGCCTAGGATAGCACCAATTTACAAGAAGTACTATCACATGCCTTCGTCTGAATTAGCAGAACTGAAGAAACAGTTGGATGAGATGCTCCAAAAAGGATATATTCGCCCAGTTCATCTCCTTGGGGTTCACCTGCCATATTCGTGGACAAGAAATATGGTAGTCTCGGGATGTGTGTTGACTACCACGCTCTTAATGAGGTCACAATCAAGAATAAATACTCACTTCCTAAGATTGATGATTTATTCGATCAATTAAGTGGAGCATAAATATTTTCCAGGATTGATTTGTGAACGTATCATCAGCTGAGGATCAACAAGGAAGACATTCCCAAGACCGCATTCATTACTCATTATGGGCTATATGAGTACAGAATCATGTCATTTGGACTGACTAATGCTCCCGCATTCTTGATGCATATGATGAATATGGTGTTCATGGACTTCTCATACAAGTTTGTGGTGGTATACATTGACGATATTCTCATATATTCCAAAGGTGAAGAAGAGCATAAACAACATCTCTGTGCAGTGTTGCAACGACTAAGACCATCAACTCTATGCCAAATTTAGCAAATGTGAATTTCGGCTCAAGAAAGTGGGATTCCTTGGCACATTCTATCCGCTCAAGGAGTGGCCGTGAACACGCAACACCTCGTTAGCTGTACCTACACACAAAATAACAAATACTTGCACCCAACGCAAACAAGGGGTTGCCAATCCCTTGGCAGTTAATTGCAAGGATCAAATCTCATAGTGATAGATAGATAAACAAAAACACAAAAAATAAAGGTAAATAAATTTTAAGAAAATATTTTGGGGATTTTAATATATGATAAAGATAGAACCAGGGGCCATAGTTTTCGCTAGAGGCTTCTCTCCTGAACATAAAACATATGGTGGGTAAACAAGTTATTGTTGGGCAATTGATAGAAAAACAAATAATCACGATGATATCCAAGGCAATGATCATGTATATAGGCATCACGTCCGAGACAAGTAGATCGACTCATGCCTGCATCTACTACTATTAGTCCACACGTCGACTGCTATCCAGCATGCATCTAGAGTATTAAGTTCATAAAGATCAGAGTAACGCCTTAAGCAAGATGACATGATGTAGACAAAGTAAATCCAATTAATATAAATAAACCCCATCATTTCATATTTTATGGCAACGATATAAGTACGTGCCATGTCCCTTTATGTCACTAGGATTGAGCACCGCAATATCGAACCCATCACAAAGCACCTCTCCCATTGCAAGATAAATCAATCTAGCTGGATAAACCAAATGGATAGATCGGAGAGAAATACAAAGCTATAACAATCATGCATAAAAGAGTTCAGATAAGACTCAAATAATATTCATGGATAATCTGATCATAAACCCACAATTCACCAGATCCCAACAAACACACCGCAAAAAAGGATTACATCAAAGGGGCAACAAGGTTGATGTAATCCTTACACAAACGCTCCAAGAAGATAAAAGAGAGAGGAGAAGCCATCTAGCTACTAGCTATGGACCCGAAGGTATGCATTAAACAACTCACATATCATCGGAGGGGCAACAAGGTTGATGTAGAATCCCTCCGTGATCGAGTCCCCCTCCGACAGTGTCGTGGGAGCCAACTATCGTGGTTTTGTCACGGCAGATGTCTTAGTGTGAGGACTTAGTCGTGAGGCCATCGCCACTAGGTAGTCGCTTGAACAGGGTTTGTCGGAATCGAGAGATGCGAGATTTTACCCAGGTTCGGCCCCTCACGGTGAAGGTACAAACCTACATCCTGCTTCATTGGTATTGATGATGATGATGATATCGGTTACAAGGGCGGTGTTTCGCTACCTCTATCTCGAGAGCTATTGACTTGTCCATCCCTCTCAAACTTGTCCCTCTTGGGGTGCCTTGCTGCTCCTTATATAAGTTGAAGGGGCGGGTTACATGTAGAGTCCTAGTAGGATTAGGACTAGTCTATTCTCTATTACAAGTGGAGACCTAGTACAGATCTTGCTTCTCTTGTAAGGTCAATATTCCTTATGCCTTTCCTCTCAAGTCATCCCATCGGATACCGTACCTTGAGCCGGTCTTCTCACGAGCCGCCTTCTAGGCCTTTGGCCTTGTCATTCGTCTGACCAGCTGCTACTTCTTGAGCTTGCGTTGATTTTTCCCTTGAAGAGGAAAGTGTTAGGGAACGTAGTATTTCAAAAAAAATCCTACGATCACGCAAGATCTATCTAGGAGAATCATAGCAATGAGTGGGGAGAGTGTGTACACGTACCCTCGTAGACCAAAAGCGGAACTGTTTAAGTAACGCGGTTGATGTAGTAGAACGCCCTTGTGATCCAACCGATCAAGTACCGAATGCATGACACCTTCGCGATCTGCACACGTATAGCTCGGTGACGTCCCTCGAACTCTTGATCCAGCTGAGGCCGAGGGAGAGTTTGGTCAGCACGATGGCGTGGTGACGGTGATGATGAAGTTACCGGCGCAGGGCTTCGCCTAAACACTGCAATGATATGACCGAGGTGTGTTTCTATGGAGGGGGGGGCACCGCACATGGCTAAGAGAAACTTTGGTGTGCCCCCTCCCATGTATATAAAGGTGAAAGGGGGGAGGAGGCCGGCCAGGGGGAGGAGGCGCACCATGGGGGGGCAATCCTACTCCAAGTAGGATTCGGCCCCCCTTTCCTATTCCAACAAGGAGAAGGGGGAGGAGAGAAGGAAAGGGGGGCCAGCCCCCCCTAGTCCAATTCGGTTTGGGCTAGGGGGGCACACACCACACCTTGGCCTGCCTCCTCTCTTCCACCAATAGGCCCATGAGGCCCAATAACCCCCCGGGGCGTTCTGGTAACCCCCCGGTACTCCGGAAAATACCCGATACACATCGGAACTATTCCGGTGTCCGAATATAGTCTTCCAATATATCAATCTTTATGGATCGACCATTTCGAGACTCCTCATCATGTCCCTGATCTCATCTGGGACTCCGTACTACCTTTGGTACATAAAAATAAACTCATAATACCGATCGTCATCGAGCGTTAAGCGTGCGGACCCTACGGGTTCGAGAACTATGTAGACATGACCGAGACTCATCTCCGGTCAATAACCAATAACAGAACCTGGATGCTCATATTGGCTCCCACATATTCTACGAAGATCTTTATCGGTCAAACTGCATAACAACATACGTTGTTCCCTTTGTCATCGGTATGTTACTTGCCCGAGATTCGATTGTCGGTATCACTATACCTAGTTCAATCTCGTTACCGGCAGGTCTCTTTACTCGTTCCGTAATGCACCATCCCGCCACTAACTCATTAGTCACATTGCTTGCAAGGCTTATAGTGATGTGCATTACAGAGAGGGCCCGGAGATATCTCTCCGACAATCAGAGTGACAAATCCTAATCTCAATCTATGCCAACTCAACAAACACCATTGGAGACACCTATAGAGCATCTTTATAATCACCTAGTTACGTTGTGACATTTGATAGCACACTAAGTGTTCCTCTGGTATTCGGGAGTTGCATAATCTCATAGTCATAGGACCATGTATAAGTCATGGAGAAAGCAATAGCAATAAACTAAATGATCATAGCGCTAAGCTAACAGATGGGTCTTGTCCATCACATCATTCTCTAATGACGTGACCCCGTTCATCAAATGACAACACATGTATATGGCTAGGAAACATAACCATCTTTGATTAACGAGCTAGTCTAGTAGAGGCATACTAGGGACACTCTGCTTGTCTATGTATTCACACATCTATTAAGTTTACGGTTAATACAATTCTAGCATGAATAATAAACATTTATCATGATATAAGGAAATATAAATAACAACTTTATTATTGCCTCTGGGGCATATTTCCTTTAGTCTCCCACTTGCACTAGAGTCAATAATCTAGATTACATAGTAATGATTCTAACACCCATGGAGTCTTGGTGTTGATCATGTTTTGCTCGTGAGAGAGGCTTAGTCAACGGGTCTGCAACATTCAGATCCGTATGTATCTTGCATATCTCTATGTCTCCCACCTGGACTTGATCCCGGATGGAATTGAAGCGTCTCTTAATGTGCTTGGTTCTCTTGTGAAATCTGGATTCCTTTGCCAAGGCAATTGCACCAGTATTGTCACAAAAGATTTTCATTGTACCCGATGCACTAGGTATGACACCTAGATCGGATATGAACTCCTTCATCCAGACTCCTTCATTTGCTGCTTCCGAAGTAGCTATGTACTCCGCTTCACACGTAGATCCCGCCATGACACTTTGTTTAGAACTGCACCAACTGACAGCTCCACCATTCAATATAAACACGTATCCAGTTTGCGATTTAGAATCGCCCGGATCAGTGTCAAAGCTTGCATCGACGTAACCATTTACGATGAGTTCTTTGTCACCTCCATAAACGAGAAACATATCCTTAGTCCTTTTCAGGTATTTCAGGATGTTCTTGACCGTTGTCCAGTGATCCGCTCCTGGATTACTTTGGTACCTCCCTGCTAAACTTATAGCAAGGCACACATCGGGTCTGGTACACAACATTGCATACATGATAGAACCTATGGCTGAAGCATAGGGAATGACTTTCATTTTCTCTCTATCTTCTCTAGTGGTCGGGCATTGAGTCTGACTCAACTTCACACCTTGTAACACAGGAAAGAACCCTTTCTTTGCTTGATCCATTTTGAACTTCTTCAAAACTTTATCAAGGTATGTGCTTTGTGAAAGTCCAATTAAGCGTCTTGATCTATCTCTATAGATCTTGATGCCCAATATATAAGCAGCTTCACCGAGGTCTTTCATTGAAAAATTCTTACTCAAGTATCCTTTTATGCTATTCAGAAATTCGGTATCATTTCCGATCTACAATATGTCATCCACATATAATATCAGAAATGCTATAGAGCTCCCACTCATTTTCTTGTAAATACAGGCTTCTCCAAAAGTCTGTATAAAACCATATGCTTTGATCACACTATCAAAGTGTATATTCCAACTCCGAGAGGCTTGCACTAGTCCATAAATGGAGCGCTGGAGCTTGCACACTTTGTTAGCACCTTTTGGATCGACAAAACCTTCTGGTTGCATCATATACAACTATTCTTTAAGATATCCATTAAGGAATGCAGTTTTCACATCCATTTGCTAAATTTCATAATCATAAAATGCGGCAATTGCTAACATGATTCGGACAGACTTAAGCATCGCTACGGGTGAGAAGTTCTCATCATAGTCAACTCCTTGAACTTGTTGAAAACCTTTCGCAACAAGTCGAGTCTTCTTCTTGAAAATCCATTTATTCTCTATGGCTTGCCGATCATCGGGCAAGTCAACCAAAGTCCATACTTTTTTATCATACATGGATCCCATCTTAGATTTCATGGCCTCAAGCCATTTCGTGAAATCTGGGTTCATCATTGCTTCCTCACAGTTCGTAGGTTCGTCATGGTCAAGTAACATGACTTCCAAAACAAGATTACTGTACCACTCTGGTGCGGATCTTACTCTGGTTGACCTACGAGGTTCGGTAGTAACTTGATCAGAAGTTTCATGATCATCATCATTAGCTTCCTCACTAACTGGTGTAGGAATCACTGGAACTGATTTCTGTGATGAACTACTTTCCAATAAGGGAGCAGGTACAGTTACCTCATCAAGTTCGACTTTCCTCCCACTCACTTCTTTCGAGAGAAAATCCTTCTCTAGAAAAGATCCATTCTTAGCAACGAATATCTTGCCTTCGGATCTGTGATAGAAGGTGTACCCAACAGTCTCCTTTGGGTATCCTATGAGGACACATTTCTCCGATTTGGGTTCGAGCTTATCAGGTTGAAGCTTTTTCACATAAGCATCGCTGCCCCAAACTGTAAGAAACGACAACTTGGGTTTCTTGCCAAACCACAGTTCATATGATGTCGTCTCAACGGATTTGGATGATGCCCTATTTAACGTGAATGCAGCCATCTCTAAAGCATAACCCCAAAACGATAGTCGTAAATCAGTAAGAGACATCATAGATTGCACCATATCTAATAAAGTATGATTATGACATTCGGACACACCATTACGCTGTGGTGCTCTGGGTGGCATGAGTTGCGAAACTATTCCGCATTGTTTCAAATGAAGACCAAACTCGTAACTCAAATATTCACCTCCACGATCAGATCGTAGAAACTTTATTTTCTTGTTACGAATATTTTCCACTTCACTCTGAAATTCTTTGAACTTTTCTAATATTACAGACTTGTGTTTCATCAAGTAGATATACCCATATCTGCTCAAATCATCTGTGAAGGTCAGAAAATAACGATACCCGCCGCGAGCATCAACACTCATCGGACTGCATACATCAGTATGTATTATTTCCAACAAGTCTGTTGCTCGCTCCATTGTTCTGGAGAACAGAGTCTTAGTCATCTTGCCCATGAGGCATGGTTCAACAGCATCAAGTGATTCCAAAAGCCCATCAACATGGAGTTTCTTCGTGCACTTTACACCCATATGACCTAAACGACAGTGCCACAAATAAGTTGCACTATCATTATTAAACTTATATCTTTTGGCTTCAATACTATAAATATGTGTATCACTACTATCAAGATTTAGTAAAAACATACCACTCATCAAGGGTGCATGACCATAAAAGATATTACTCATATAAATAGAACAACCATTATTCTCTGATTTAAATGAATAACTATCTCACATCAAACAAGATCCAGATATAATGTTCATGCTTAACAGTGGCACCAAATAACAATTATTCAGGTCTAAAACTAATCCCGAAGGTAGATGTAGAGGCAGCGTGCCGACGGAGATCACATCGACTTTGGAACCATTTCCCACGCGCATCATCACCTCGTCCTTAGCCAATTGATGACCCACAAGTATAGGGGATCTATCGTAGTCCTTTCTATAAGTAAGAGTGTCAAACCCAACGAGGAGCAGAAGGAAATGATAAGCAATTTTCAGTAAGGTATTCTTTGCAAGCACTGGAATTATCGGTAACAGATAGTTTTGTGATAAGGTAATTTGTAACGGGTAACAAGTAATGAAGGTAAATAAGGTGCAGCAAGATGGCCCAATCCTTGTTGTAGCAAAGGACAAGCCTGGACAACCTCTTATATAAAGGAAAGCGCTCCCGAGGACACATGGGAATTATCGTCAAGCTAGTTTTCATCACGCTCATACGATTCGCGTTCGGTACTTTGATAATTTTATATGTGGGTGGACCGGTGCTTGGGTACTTCCCTTCCTTGGACAAGAATCCCACTTATGATTAACCCCTCTTGCAAGCATCCGCAACTACAAAATAAGTATTAAGGTAAACCTAACCATAGCATGAAACATATGGATCCAAATTAGCCCCTTACGAAGCAACGCATAAACTAGGGTTTAAGCTTCTGTCACTCTAGCAACCCATCATCTACTTATTACTTCCCAATGCCTTCCCCTGGGCCCAAACAATGGTGAAGTGTCATGTAGTCGATGTTCACATGACACCACTAAAGGAGAGACAACATACATCTCATCAAAATATCGAATGAATACCAAATTCACATGACTACTTATAGCAAGACTTCTCCCATGTCCTTAGGAACAAACGTAACTACTCACAAATCATATTCATGTTCACAATTAGAGGGGTATTAATATGCATAAAGTATCTGAACATATGATCTTCCACCAAATAAACCAACTAGCATCAACTACAAGGAGTAATCAACACTACTAGCAACCCACATGTACCAATCTGAGGTTTTGAGACAAAGATTGGATACAAGAGATGAACTAGGGTTTGAGATGAGATGGTGCTGGTGAAGATGTTGATGGAGATTGACCCCCTCCCGATGAGAGGATCGATGGTGATGATTTCCCCCTCCCGGAGGGATGTTTCCCTGGTAGAACAGCTCCGCCGGAGCCCTAGATTGGTTCCGCCTAGGTTCCGCCTCGTGGCGCTGGAGTTTCGTCCCGAGAGCTTGCTTATGATTTTTTCCAGGGCGAAAGACTTCATATAGAAAAAGATGGGCACCGAAGGCCTGCCAGGGGGCTGAAAGAACATGCGGTGCCCCCATGTTTGGTTTTGGTAATTGATGACAATCTCTATGGACTAATGGTTTCCTTGAGTTATATTTGAAGGTTTTGTCCATAGGCTTTTCTTGGAGTACATGTGTTGGTTTCAAGGAGAGTTGGTGTCGACCAAGGTGCTATTCAAGGAATTATCCAAAGATTGGTCATATGAGTGTTGAGCTTATTCCAAGCATGTCTTGAAGAAGAAGATTGCGTGATCATTCATGTCTACCTTCAAGACATCATCCAAATGAAGAGAATTGGAAAGATTCAAGGTTGATCAAGATTAAGTCAAGAATGAATCAAGTTGATCAACACACAAAGCATACAAGATGTACTGAGGGATCAAGTGATCCCATGGTATGGTAAGTATTGTCCATTACGCTTTGTTTGCTAACCCATGGTTTTCGTGAGAGTTCTTTGTGGGGTTAGGTTGCGATGTGCAAGTTCAAGTGGAGCATCACGAAGAGATCAAATGCTTGAAGCTTTCCGTCCATTATGGTAACAATGGACTTATGAAGATGTGCCGAAGAATGGCTCACCCATAGTGGAGTATGGGGGAGCAATCAACTAGTCTTCATTGAGCCAACACAATGAAGAAAGGTGGTCCAACTTGAGGGAGTCAAGATCGTCATCATCTAGCTCAAGTGGACCATGTGCAAGGCAAAGGTTTTCCCTTGATAGGTTTTCTATTTTACCTGTCTCATAGTGGTAGTTAGGAGACCGGGTTATTGGATCAATTGTCGTACTATCAAGGGGGGCTCTCGATGAGTAGCTTGATCGTATCGTTCGTAGAGAGCTCAAACCATTGCATCCTTGCATCATCTTTCTTCGTTCTTATTTGGTTCTCTTTGTGAGTTTTGGATCTTATGGTCATCTTGATGACAAGCTCAAGTTCATCGAAAACGGAGTTCACTTGCTTCTCCTATGATGTTTTCGATGTTGGAGGTTTTGCCGGTTCTTCTCGGTTGGAGGTTTCACTCCTCTATTTGTTAGGAATACCTCCCCTGCCTTTTCTTACTATAACCAGTCGCTGTTTTGATGGTACTTGTCGTCTTGTTTCCAACAAGCTTGAGTTTGCTCAATTCGGAGCTCATATGCAGAAGTTATGGTAGTTCTTGTTTTCTTGGAAGTGGCTTTTGTCTGGTCCCAGCGGTAGTACTGCTTGGAGCTCTTAGCCGTAGTACCGCTACAGTACCGCTCTACTTCCGCCTCGACTTTGGGTCCTGCTCTTTTCGTGTCGGGTTTAGCACTAGTTGCACGGCAGTAAGGCACGGTAGTACCGCTCCGGTCGGGCGGTATTACCGCTACTGCATTACTGCCGTCGTACTCTGCTCTGCCCTGCCTCTTTTGGTCCCGTGTTCTGCTCCTCCAGCGGTAGTACCGCTGGGGTGAGCGGTAGTACCACTCATATGCGGTACTACCGCCCCAAGGTTCATGTTTTGTTGCTCCATTTCCCCGTTTCTTCCGCCTGAGCGGTAGTACCGCTCGTGTGCGGGCTGAGCACATAACGGTTGGATTTTCCCCCTCCTATAAAAGGGGGTCTTCTTCCCCAATGAACCTTATCCTTTGAGCTCGTGTTATCCCCCCATTGTTGACCTTCTTCGAGCTTGCTAACTCTCAATCTCTCCATGGATTCTTGCTAGTTTTTGAGGGAAAAGAGAGAGGAGATCTAGATCCACATTTCCACCAATCACTTTCTCCTCTATGTGAGGGGAACCCCTTGGATCTAGATCTTGGAGTTTACTGGTGTTCTCCTTCTTGTTCTTCCTCTCATTTTCCTCCCTAGCATTAGTTGCTTCGGTGGGATTTGAGAGAGAAGGACTTGGGCACTCCGTGTGCCCTTGCCATTGCATTTGGTGCATCGGTTTGAGTTCTCCACGGTGATACGTGGAAGTTACAAGTTGAGAAGCTTATTACTCTTGGGTGCTTGGTACCCTTGACCTTGTTCCTCTTGGGTGCTTGGGCGCCCTAGACGGTTGAGGTCACCTCGGAGCCATATTCCATTGTGGTGAAGCTTCATGGTGTCGTTGGGGAGTTAACCCCAACCTTTGTGGTGTTTGGAGCTCAATCATTGTGGTGTAAAGCTCCGGGCAAGCGTCGGGGTCTCCAATTAGGTTGTGGAGATTGCCCCGAGCAATTTGACGGGTTCCGGTGACTTCCCCCAAGGGTAGCCAAAGTGTACAGGTTCGGTAACCGCCCCCAAGGGTTGCCATTTGTACGGGTTCGGTGACCACCCTCAAGGGTCCCTTAGTGGAATCACGACGTCTTGCATTGTGCGAGGGCGTGAGGAGATTACGGTGGCCCTAGTGGCTTCTTGGGGAGCATTGTGCCTCCACACCGCTCCAAACAGAGATTAGCATCCGCAAGGGTGTGAACTTCGGGATACATCGTCGTCTCCGCGTGCCTCGGTTATGTCTTACCCGAGCCCGTTTACTTATGCACTTTACTTTGTGATAGCCATATTGTTTCTTGTCATATATCTCGCTATCACATAGTTGCTTATCTTGCTTAGCTTAAGTTGTTGGTGCACATAGGTGAGCCTAGTTGTTTTAGGTTTTGTGCTTGACAAATTAACCGCTAGGTTTATTCCGCATTTGTTCAAGCCTAAACCGTAATTATTTTAAAACGCCTATTCACCCCCCTCTAGGCGACATCCACGATCTTTCAGGGGCCCAGGAGGTAGGGGGTGTGCCCAGAGGGTAGGGCGCGCCCCCACCCTCGTGGATGGTGGGTGGCCCCCCTCTAGTTCTTTCTTCGCCAAATATTTTTTATATATTCTAAAACTAACTTCCGTGGAGTTTCAGGACTTTCGGAGTTGTGCAGAATAGGTCTCTAATATTTACTCCTTTTCCAGCCCAAAATTCCAGCTGCCGGCATTCTCCCTCTTCATGTAAACCTTGTAAAATAAGAGAGAATAGGCATAAGTATTGTGACATAATGTGTAATAACGTCCCATAATGCAATAAATATTGATTTAAAAGCATGATGCAAAATGGACGTATCAACTCCCCCAAGCTTAGACCTCGCTTGTCCTCAAGCGGAAGCCGATAACGAAAAATATGTCCGCATGTTTAGAGATAGAGGTGTCGATAAAATGAAATAGGGACATGAGGGCATCATGATCATTCTTATAACAACAACTTACATATATATTGTCATATGATTTCTTATGCTAAAGTAACAATTCATTCACAATTTCAAGTGTGAATCAGAAACTTCATTGAAAACTAACAAACTACAATATCAGTCATTGAAGCAATTGCAATTTATCATAACATCAGAAAGAGTCAATATAAGAGCTTTTCAGCAAGTCCACATACTCAACTATCATTTAGTCTTTCACAATTGCTAACACTCACGCAATACTTATGGGTATGAAGTTTTAATCGGAGACAGAGAAAGATAGGGGCTTATAGTTTTTCCTCCCAGCCTTTTACCTCACGGGTAATGTCAACAATAATAGTTCATGAAAACTCACATCCAATTAGCTATATATATATCATGATCTTTCCAACACACGGTGCTTGCTGAAGGATAAAATGTAAAAAGGAAAGGTGAAGATCACCATGACTCTTGTATAAGGTATAAGACAAAAGTAAAAGATAGGCCCTTCACAGAGGGAAGCAGAGGTTGTCATGTGCTTTTATGGTTGGATGCACAAAATCTTAATGCGAAAGAACATCACTTTATATTGCCACTTGTGATATGGACCTTTATTATGCAGTCCGTCACTTTTATTTCTTACACATCACAAGATCATATAAAGCTTATTTTCTCCACACTAATAAATCATACATATTTAGAGAGTAATTTTTATTGCTTGCAACAATGACAACTTACTTGAAGGATCTTACTCAATCCATAGGTAGATATGGTGGACTCTCATGGCAAAACTGGTTTTAAGGATATTTGGAAGCACAAGTAGTATCTCTACTTGGTGCAAAGAATTCAGCTAGCATGAGGGGGAAAGGCAAGCTCAACATGTTGGATGATCCATGACAATATACTTTATTTCAGATATAAGAAAACATAACCCATTACGTTGTCTCCTTGTCCAACATCAACTTTTTAGCATGTCATATTTTAACGAGTGCACACAATCATAAAAGATGTCCAATATAGTATATTTATATGTGAAAACCTCTCTTTCTCTATTATTTCCTATTAATTGCAACGATGACCAAAACTATGTTTGTCAACTCTCAACAACTTTTATTCATCATACTATTTATATGTGAAGTCATTACTCTCCATAAGATCAATATGATCTCTTTATTTCTTTTTATTCTTACTCTTCTCTTTTATTTTTATTCCCTCCAGATCATGGCAAGATAATCAGGCCCTTGACTCATAACTAATCTTTATTATATATAGCTCACGGACTCGATTACATAGAAGGATCATAAAGCAAAAAACAAAACTAGATCATACTAAAACTTTATTCTACTAAATCAAGATATAACCAAAAGGATCAAACTAGGAAAAACAGTAAAGATAAAGGTGTGATGGTGATACGATACCGGGGCACCTCCCCCAAGCTTGGGAGTTGCCAAGGAGAGTGCCCATACCCGATACTCAGTTCTCCTTTGCTGGTGAAGAAGATGGTGGTGATGATGGATAGTCGCACATCGAGCATAGGAGATACTCCAATTTGTGGATAATGCCCTTGAGTGCGGTGATATGCTCCTTCAACAAAATATTTTCACATGTGAGATACTTGTTTTGTATGCGAGCTAACTCAATCATCTTGAAAGCTTCAATCTCCGTTGGGGTAAGAAGATGGTGATGAGGTTGAAGGATGTATTCATCTTCTAATGCCGGAACTTGATCCTCCATGGCCTTCTTGATCCCATCATCCTTGTTGATCTCCCCGGGTTCTTCTCTGTTCAGCTCTATCTTCATTAGCCAAGCATTGTTGTCCTCATTGTTGGAGGAGGGGGACGGCATGATGCCCGGCCTTGACAACTCTGGCAGAAAACAGCTTGAAACAAAAACAAAGGATACTTGTGTGATACGGTGGTCAAAACCTTCGGGAGATTATATAATGAATTTTTACCGGCCAAAAGAAGTATTGTGCAAGAAAACGGAGCCCGGAGAGCACACGAGGTGCCCACGAGGCAGGGGGTGATACGTCTCCAACGTATCTATAATTTTTGATTGCTCCATGCTATTATATTATCTATTTTGGATGTTAATGGGCTTTATTTT
>NC_053023.1:197731983-197759715 GCF_003073215.2 Triticum urartu
AGGAGCGTAACGCTTTCGCGCATTTACACTCCAGTCTGGAGGTCCGGCATCGGGTGACCCAGTTCAGTGACAATTCGAAGAGGTGCTCTACCCTACTTCCCAGAGCCGAACCAATCGGGAACGTAGGGTAAACACAGGAGCGAGGCAACCCAGCTTGCAAATCGCTTAAGTCAATATGGTGCATATTGTGGCATAATACACGAACAAGGAACGAAGCCGTACAAGTATAATTACACATAGCAAGAGGAAAAGCTTCATAAAGAAGCCCCCAAGTGAATTGGGTCCTTGAATTTGTGTGTCACAAACAAAGTTTGGACAAGGAAATTTTTTACAAGCAACTTTTTTCCAAAAAAGTATAATGCTTGGTCGAACCGAACACAAGTTAGAAATTAAAGCTTTGAGCATGAAAGCGACTTAGCTGGTTAATGTGTTCGGTATTGATGACGCGGTCCGAGCTTGATGCGGGGCAAGGTTCCATCCCGCAGGCCGGTCCCGAGGTGGCGGAGCGGAGAGCTCGACACGACCGAAGTGGTGACATAGCACGGTCAATGCAGACCGGCAGAGTGACGCCGAAGTCCCCGGATCATTTTCCTGTGCACAAAAAATAGTGCAAACCGGAGATAATAGTAATAATGATAATTAAAAATCGTTGCATAATAAATAATTTATGCAAAGTGAGTAATAAAAGAAATATGGCCTGGCGCCGAAGTCAATGTCGATGCAGGGCGTCGGCGTGATGCGGTAAAGGCGTGGCAAAGCCTGAATTCGCAGGTCGGTCGGTCCGAGCTCCGGATGCGGCGTTCGCCGGACTATGTACGGAAACTGACCGAACCACCATGCGACTGTCGTTAATGCGGCCACCATTTGATAGACCTGTGTACATATGATGGACAAACCAGAGTAATAATTCCTTTGGGAAAAATGAACCCAAACAAGCAAAAAATTACTGGGATTAATAGCACCTGGTTTATTTGTTGTAGCAATCCGAAGGAAGGTGATTCCCAAAATTGGGACTCGATCCGCACACCCATTGCCTGATGGGCGATAAAACGACGGCATGGCAATGCTGGTAAAGGTTGGCTCGCCGAGGCAAAGCCCTCGGCCCAGCTAACGTGACGGAGCTGGTCGGCTAGTGACGCCGAAGTGTCCGGAGTAGGTTGATGAAGAGATGGCGAAGCCCCCGGTCCAGCCGAGATGTCGAAGCCTCGATGTCAGCCGATGAGTCGAAGTAGGTCGGCGTGATGGACACCAGCTTGAAGAAGCAATAGTGCGGCCCTGTCGATGCAGGTCGTGACGTGGTCGATGCCGGCTTGATGAAGCGACCGTGCGGCGATGCCGGTATGCCCGCTCCGTGTAATCCGTGGGGCGGCGATGTTGGTGATGATTTATCCTTCGCGATGCCGGACTCTTGTTCGGCTTGCCGAGATGATGATCCGAAGAAGTTGAGCTCGGCTAAAGTGACGACGTGTCTAGCGCAGGTCGGCAGCCGTGGAGTAATATTGCCGGACTGGTTTGACACCAGCATGATGTTGAAGATCATGTTCAAAAGATCTTAAAGTTAGTGGGATGTGTTCGGGAACAAAACACAATACCCCATACAAAACTTCCTTCAAAAGGGATGTCCGAAATCCCGTTCATAAAAAAGATGAACTCGGGTCGGATTCGTTTTCGCGCAGAAAACAGATCCGAAAAGTGATGCACTAATCGGAAGGTTCCCGGAGTTTGGACGGTCGGATCGAGCTGAAATTTTGAGAGGTGGTAGATATAGGAATTCCGCAGCCGATCAACGGTTGGATCTTCCAAAGGACGTTCCGAGCTAGAAGCTGGACACCACGCCCTAAACTCATCCAAATTCCCATCCAGATTTGACAGGGCTCCGGTATATCGTGGATTGCCAGAGATTCCTCCATCGGAACTCGACGAAATTTTCCAGGGTTGTTATAGACTCCAATTCCGCACAATTCCACCAAAGCGATCGTCAAAGCGATACTCGAGGAGGTGGTGGCGGCAGATACGAGTTCGCTGTCCAAAAAACAGCACGGTCGCTTGAGGGCAATGTTGACGTTGAGCCCCCGAGCTCCATAGATGATTCCTCCGTGATCTTGATAGAGATCGGAGTTGATGTTTGATGAAGGCCCTCGTCCGAACATGGTGATCCGAACACGGGGCGCAATTCTTGGTCGAACCAAGGTGACTCGATCAAGCATGGCCGACCTTCGTGCGAAATAGGCCGTGAGGGGTTGAAGTTGGGGAATGAGATAGATGTGACCTGATAGTTGCAGTTAATTGCAGCGAGCGAGCCATCAGATCCTTTGATGTCGATCACGAGATAAAGCGGAACTGCTCAAGAGAACCTAGGTCGACCAAGCAATCGGTGTCAAAAACGAACCGGACGATTTCATCGCAGGTAGGGGGTCCCCTGACAGGGCGTTACTTGCGGAATATGGTAACAGGAGGCAAGACACGCGGACGCTTTGTACGCCACAGGTGCGCGCCCTTCTGTGATAGGGTGTGTAAACACTAACGTCCGGACTTGTAGATTAGTGTGGATTGGGGATTATGGGTAGGTAGCGAGAGGAGTAAAACTCTACAAGACCTAGAAGAACTAGAAATTAACTGGTAGCATGGTGTGTTCTGTTAAAAGTTTACCACCGCTCGACTAGCGCACCGGCCCGATTGTCTGAAGAAATATCACTTGCACCAGGGGAGCCTAGGTAACAAGAGCCTAGCCGAATACGCCGGTGGGGAGAATCGCTTGTCTTGATCGCCAAGTCTATGTGCACACTTCCTCTGATGGCGCGCAGCTGTCCAGAACAGGGCCGCAACTGAGTTAGTGAATACGGCCACTGTGGTGTCCATGGCCCAATCATCAGTAGTCGGAATAGACTTGGAGTACCCCTATTGGTCCAACATATTCCGTACAAAGATCTTTATCGGTCAAACCGCATAACAACATACGTTGTTCCCTTTGTCATCGGTATGTTACTTGCCCGAGATTCGATCGTCGGTATCCTCATACCTAGTTCAATCTCGTTACCGGCAAGTCTCTTTACTCGTTCCGTAATGCATCATCCCGCAACTAACTCATTAGTCACATTGCTTGCAAGGCTTATAGTGATGTGCATTACCGAGAGGGCCCAGAGATACCTCTCCGACAATCGGAGTGACAAATCCTAATCTCGATCTATGCCAACTCAACAAGTACCATCGGAGACACCTGTAGAGCACCTTTATAATCACCCAGTTACGTTGTGACGTTTGGTAGCACACAAAGTGTTCCTCCGGTAATCACGGGAGTTGCATAATCTGATAGTCATAGGAACATGTATAAGTCATGAAGAAAGCAATAGCAACAAACTAAACGATCATCAGTGCTAAGCTAACGGATGGGTCAAGTCAATCACATCATTCTCTAATGATGTGATCCCGTTAATCAAATGACAACTCATGTCTATGGTTAGGAAACATAACCATCATTTGATTCAACGAGCTAGTCAAGTAGAGGCATACTAGTGACACTCTGTTTGTCTATGTATTCACACATGTACTAAGTTTCCGGTTAATACAATTCTAGCATGAATAAAAAACATTTATCATGATATAAGTAAATATAAATAAAAACTTTATTATTGCCTCTAGGGAATATTTCCTTCACATAAGGCCCATATCTTTTGTCGGGGGTGCCCGGAACCCCTTCCGGTGACCTGATAAGTACCCGGTGCATCCCGAAACACTTCCGGTGTCTGAATACCATCGTCCTATATATCTATCTTTACCTCTCGACCATTTGAGACTCCTCGTCATGTACGTGATCTCATCCGGGACTCTGAACAACATTCGGTCACCAAATCACATAAATCATATAATACAAAATCGTCATCGAACGTTAAGCGTGCGGACCCTACGGGTTGAGACTATGTAGACATGACCGAGACACTTCTTGAGTCAATAACCAATAGCGGAACATGGATGCTCATATTGGTTCCTACATATTTGATATATCTCCAATGTATCTATAATTTTTTATTGTCCCGTGCTATTATATTATCTGTTTTGGATGTTTAATGGGCTTTAATATGCTATTTTATATTATTTTTGGGACTAACCTATTAGCCAGAGGCCTAGTGCCAGTTTCTGTTTTTTGGCCTATTTTAGTGTTTCACAGAAAAGGAACATCAAACGGAATCCAAATGGAATGAAACCTTCGCGGGGAACTTTCTTGGAACAAATGCAAACCAGGAGACTTGGAGTGGAAGTCTGGAACTCTGCGAAGCTTCCACGAGGCGGGAGGGCTGCCAGGGGGTAGGCGCGCCCCCCACCCTTGTGGGCCCCATGGAGCTCAATCGACGTACTTCTTTCGCCTATATATACTCTTATACCCTAAAAACATCAGGGGAGCCACGAAACCACTTTTCCATCGCCGCAACCTTCTGTACCCGTGAGATCCCATCTAGGGCCTTCTCCGGCGATCTGCCAGAGGGGGATTCGATCACGGAGGGCTTCTACATCAACACCATAGCCTCTCCGATGATATGTGAGTAGTTTATCACAGACCTTCGGGTCCATAGTTATTAGCTAGATGGCTTCTTCTCTCTCTTTGGTTCTCAATACAAAGTTCTCCTCGATGTTCTTGGAGATCTATTCGATGTAATATTCTTTTTGCGGTGTGTTTGCCGAGATCCGATGAATTGTGGTTTATGATCAAGTTTATCTATGAACAATATTGTTCTTCTCTGAAATTCTTTTATGTATGATTGATATCTTTGCAAGTCTCTTCGAATTATGTGGTTTGGCCTACTAGATTGATCTTTCTTGCAATGGGAGAAGTGCTTAGCTTTGGGTTCAATCTTGCGGTGTCCTTTCCCAGTGACAGCATAGGGGCAGCAAGGCACGTATTGTATTGTTGCCATCAAGGATAAAAAGATGGTGTTTATATCATATTGCATGAGTTTATCCCTCTACATCATCTTCATCTTAAAGCATTACTCTGTTCTTATGAACTTAATACTCTAGATGCATGCTGGATAGCGGTCGATGTGTGGAGTAATAGTAGTAGATGCAGAATCGTTGTCTACTTAATACGGACGTGATGCCTATATTTCATAATCATTGCCTAGATATTCTCATAATTATGCGCTCTTCTATCAATTGCTCGGCAGTAATTTGTTCACCCACCGTAATACTTGCTATCATGAGAGAAGCCACTAGTGAAACCTATGGCCCCCGGGTCTCTTTCTTATTATATTGCATCTCTTTTATTATCGCATCTCGTTTACTATTTTGCAATCTTTACTTTCCAATCTATACAACAAAAATACCAAAAATATTTATCTTACTATCTTTATCAGATCTCACTTTCGCAAGTGACCGTGAAGGGATTGACAACCCCTTTATCGCGTTGCGAGGTTCTTGATTGTTTGTGCAGGTACTAGGTGACTTGCGTGTTATCTCCTACTGGATTGATACCTTGGTTCTCAAAAACTGAGGGAAATACTTACGCTACTTTGCTGCATCACCCTTTCCTCTTCAAGGGAAAACCAACGCATGCTCAAGAGGTAGCAAGAAGGATTTCTGGCGCCGTTGCCGGGGAGATCTACGCTCAAGTCAAGACATACCAAGTACCCATCATAAACTCTTCTCCCTCGCATTACATTATTTGCCATTTGCCTCTCGTTTTCCTCTCCCCCACTTCACCTTTGCCGTTTTATTCGCCTTTTCGTTCCCTCTTTTCGCTTGCTTCTTGTGTGATTGTGTGTTGGATTGATTGTTTGTCACGATGGCTCAAGATAATACTAAATTATGTGACTTTTCCAATACCAACAACAATGATTTTATTAGCACTCCTCTGCTCCTATTACCGATGCTGAATCTTGTGAAATTAATGCTGCTTTGCGTGAATCTTGTCATGAAAGATCATTTTCTGGCCTTCCTAGTGAAGATGACGCTACCCATCTAAACAACTTTGATTTGTGTGATATGCAAAAGAAGAAAGATGTGATAATGATATTGTTAAATTGAAGCTATTTCTTTTTTCGCTTAGAGATCATGCTAAAACTTGGTTCTCCTTTTGCCTAAAAATAGTGTTGATTCATGGAATAAGTGCAAAGATGCTTTTATCTCTAAGTATTTTCCTCCCGCTAAGATCATCTCTCTTAGAAACGATATTATGAATTTTAAGCAACTTGATCATGAGCATGTTGCACAAGCTTGGGAGAGGATGAAATTAATGATACGTAATTGCCCTACACATGGTTTGAATTTATGGATGATATACAATTTTTTATGTCGGATTGAATTTTGCTTTTAGAAATCTTTTAGATTCAGCCGCAGGAGGCACTTTTATGGAAATCACTTTAGGAGAAGCTACTAAACTCCTAGATAATATTATAGTTAATTATTCTCAATGGCACACCGAAAGATCCACTAGTAAAAAAGTTCATGATTGAAGAGATTAATGTTTTGAGTGGAAAGATGGATGAACTTATGAAATTGTTTGCTAATAAAGTGTTTCTTCTGATCCTAATGATATGCCTCTTGTTCACTTTGATTGAGAATAATAATGAATCTATGGATTGTGAATTTTGTTGGTAGGAACAATTTTGGTAACATAACGCGTATAGAGGAAACTTTAATTCTAGGTCGTTTCCTAGTAATTCCTCTAATAATTATGGTAATTCCTACAACAACTATGGAAATTAATAAGATGCCCTCTGATTTTGAGACTAGTGTTAAATAATTTATGATCGCAAAAGAATTTCAATGCTTTGATTGAAGAAAAATTGCTTAAGATTGATGAGTTGGCTAGGAACATGGATAGAATTTCTCTTGATGTTGATTCTTTGAAACTTAGATCTATTCCACCTAAGCATGATATCAATGAGTCTCTCAAAGCCATGAGAATTTCCATTGATGAATGCAAAGAAAGAACCGCTAGGATGCGTGCTAAAAAAGATTGCTTTGTGAAAGCGTGTTCTTCTAGTTTTCATGATAATAATGATGAAGATCTAAAAGTGATTGATGTGTCTCCTATTAAATCTTTGTTTTCCTAAATGAATCTTGATAAAGATGGGACTGGAGATGAGTCAACTTTAGTTAAAAGGCATCCCAATGATTCGGAGTTTTTAGATCTTGATAATAAAAGTGGGATTGAAGAGGTCAAAACTTTACATAGCAATGAACCCACTATTTTGGATTTCAAGGAATTTAATTATGATAATTGCTCTTTGATATAGATTGTATTTCCTTGTTGCAATCCGTGTTAAATTCTCCTCATGCTTATGATCAAAATAAAGCTTTTACTAAACATATCGTTGATGCTTATGCAATCTATGAAGAAAAGCTTGAACTAGAAGTTTCTATTCCCTAGAAAACTTTATGATGAGTGGGAACCTACCTATTAAGATTAAGATTAAAGATTATGAATGCTATGCTTGTTTATGTGATTTGGGTGCTAGTGTTTCCACGATTCCAAAAACTTTGTGTGATTGTGCTAGGTTTCCGTGAATTTGATGATTGTTCTTTAAATTTGCACCTTGCGGATTCCACCATTAAGAAACCTATGGGAAGGATTAATGATGTTCTTATTGTTGCAAATAGGAATTATGTGCCCGTAGATTTCATTGTTCTTGATATATATTGCAATCCTACATGTCCTATTATTCTTGGTAGACCTTTCCTTAGAACGATTGGTGCAATTATTGACATGAAAGAAGGAAATATTAGATTCCAATTTCCGTTAAGGAAAGGCATGGAACACTTTCCTAGAAAGAAAATTAAATTGCCTTATGAATCATTATGAGGCCACTTATGGATTGCATACCAAAGATGACAATACCTAGATCTATTCTTGCTTTTTATGCCTAGCTAGGGGTTAAACGATAGCGCTTGTTGGGAGGCAACCCAATTTTATTTTTGTTCTTTACTTTTTGTTCCTGTTTAGTAATAAATAATCTAGCCTCTGTTATTATTGTGTTTTTTATGTTTTAATTAGTGTTTGTGCCAAGTAAAGCCTTTAGGATCTTCTTGGGTGATTGTTGTTTGATCTTGCTGATAAAAACAGAAAGTATGTGCTCACGAAAATAATTTTCATTTTTTACCAGAGAGCGATAAAATACCAATTCCAACTGCAGTAGATCAATATATAAATTTTAGGTCTTCCAAATTTTTCAGAATTTTTGGAGTTACGGAAGTATTCGAAACCTCCAGATTGCTACAGACTGTTCTGTTTTGACAGATTCTGTTTTTCGTGTGTTGTTTGCTTATTTTGATGAATCTATGGCTAGTATCGGGGGTATGAACCATAGAGAAGTCGAATACAGTAGGTTTAACACCAATATAAATAAAGAATGAGTTCATTACAGTACCTTAAAGTGATGGTTTGTTTTCTTATACTAACGGAGCTCATGAGATTTTCTGTTGAGTTTTGTGTTGTGAAGTTTTCAAGTTTTTGGGTAAAGATTTGATGGATTTTGGAATAAGGAGTGGCAAGAGCCTAAGCTTGGGGATGCCCAAGGCACCCCAAGGTAAAATTCAAGGACAACCAAAATCCTAAGCTTGGGGATGCCCCGGAAGGCATCCCCTCTTTCGTCTTCGTCTATCGGTAACTTTACTTGAGGCTATATTTTTATTCACCACATGATATGTGTTTTGCTTGGAGCGTCTTGTATGATTTGAGTCTTTGATTTTTAGTTTACCACAATCATCCTACTGTACACACCTTTTGAGAGACACACATGAATCAAATTTATTAGAATACTCTATGTGCTTCACTTATATCTTTTGAGCTAGATAATTTTGCTCTAGTGCTTCACTTATATCTTAGAGCACGGTGGTGGTTTTATTTTATAGAAATTATTGATCTCTCATGCTTCACTATATATTTTGAGAGTCTTTTAGAACAGCATGGTAATTTGCTTTGGTTATAAAATTAGTCCTAATATGATGGGCATTCAAGATGGGTATAATAAAAACTTCATATAGAGTGCATTGAATAGTTTAATACTTGATAATTGTTTTGAGATATAAAGATGGTGATATTAGAGTCGTGCTAGTTGAGTAATTGTGAAATTGAGAAATACTTGTGTTGAGGTTTGCAAGTCCCGTAGCATGCATGTATGGTAACTGTTGTGTGACAAATTTGAAGCATGAGGTGTTCTTTGAGTGCCTTCCTTATGAGTGGCGGTCGGGACGAGCGATGGTCTTTTCCTACCAATCTATCCCCCTAGGAGCATGCGCGTAGTGCTTGGTTTGATGACTTGTAGATTTTTGCAATAAGTATGTGAGTTCTTTATGACTAATGTTGAGTCCATGGATTATACGCACTCTCACCCTTCCACCATTGCTAGCCTCTCTAGTACCGCGCAACTTTCGCCGGTACCATAAACCCACCATATACCTTCCTCAAAACAGCCACCATACCTACCTATTATGGCATTTCCATAGCCATTCCGAGATATATTGCCATGCAACTTTCCACCGTTCGTTTATTATGACACGCTTCATCATTGTCATATTGCTTTGCATGATAATGTAGTTGACATCGTATTGTGGCAAGGCCACCATTCATAATTTCATACATGTCACTCTTCATTGCAGCATAGAGTCATATTTTGTTAAGTATCGAGTTGTAATTCTTGAGTTAAGTAAATAAAAGTGTGATGATTTCATTATTAGAGCATTGTCCCATGTGAGGAAAGGATGATGGAGACTATGATTCCCCCACAAGTCGGGATGAGACTCCGGACGAAAAATAAAAAATAAAAAAAGAGGCCATAAAAAAAGAAAGGCCCAAACAAAAATAAAAAAATGAGAGAAAAAGAGAGAAGGGGCAATGTTATTATCCTTTTACCACACTTGTGCTTCAAAGTAGCACCATGATCTTCATGATAGAGAGTCTCTTATGTTGTCACTTTCATATACTAGTGGGAATTTACATTATAGAACTTGGCTTGTATATTCCAATGATGGGCTTCCTCAAATTGCCCTAGGTCTTCGTGAGCAAGTGTAGCGACCAGACCTCAAACAGTCTGATCTCTATGCTCCGGTGTCATCCCTGGATTAGTAATGCTGACACAGAACACACAGTACTCGGAGGATTTATAGCAGAGTAGCAATCACACACTTATTACATCGAGTGTCTCAAAAGAGAACTTATTACAATAAATATGGCTTAAGGCCATCTAATAACGATAACAACGGAAGGCTTGGAAGATAAGTGAGTCCATCAACTCCAACGGCATCACTGAGGTATAGAACCACGACCTAAAAACTCCTTAATCTTCGTCTAAAAAGTCTGCAACATCTAACGTTGCAGCCCGAAAACGGGTCAGCACATGGAATATGCTGGCAAGGACACATATAGAGTAATGGAATGCAACAGCTATACTATATGCATATTTGGCTGGTGGAAAGCTCTATGGTTACAGTTTTGCGTAAAGCCAATTTTTCCCTACTTCAAAGGAATAAAATTTAATTTACTATCATGGTAGTTGTTAAACATTGAGAATGGTTGACAGCATTCTCAATCCCAATTAAGCATCATCATTAAACATAACCCAACAAAATTAATTTAGAGTAACATGTTGAGATTCACATGATAATCCAAGTACTAGATACTCAAGATGTCCATAACCGGGGACACGGCTAACCATGATTAGTTTTTACACTCTGCAGAGGTTTGCGCACTTTTCCCCACAAGACTCGATCGCCTCCGTTTGGTTTCTCGCACTACATGGTGTTTGAGAAGACGGATGACCGAGACATAGTCTTTCAGAAACGCTAGCACCTTACGATCGGGTAGACCGTACCACCTACATCCCCTACATCTGCTAGTCTACCACTGTAAGAGTTCGCACGACTTAGTCAACTATGCTAGAGCCCATAATAGCTTGTGGCTGCACACGGAAGTTTCTAGTATGAAAGTCTCATGATCCCTTTGAGCCTGGGTGCGGTCCAAAAGAAAACAGGCAAGTCCTGGAATACCCAGGTGCCTCAATCCACCCAGATGTGTGTTTAAGTTGCCACCTTAGATAAACCATTAATTAAAACTCACATCTGTCATGGATATCACTCACCCAATCCACGTCTACTAGCATAGCATGGCATAATAAGCAAACGTAGAAGTAACTCCCAAAGGTTTGATAATAAACAGGTAATAGGTACTACCTCATACTACTTCCCATCCCACAATTTAATTAGATCCTAATCATGCAATGTGTGAGGATTGATCTAATGCAATAAAACTGGGTAGTAGAAAAGGTATGATCAAAGTGTTACTTGCCTTGCTGATGATCCGCGAAACCTAGAGATTCGAAGTAACAGGCGGCGCACTCCGGGTATTCTATCGCAGACAAACAAACAAGCATACAATAAGTACTCATCTAATGCAGGTAAAACTCAAATAAGAGATCTAACCAGAAGGTTCAACTTAAGAACTCCGGTTGGCAAAAAGAATCAAATCGAACGAAGCAACGAAAGTCAAACGGCGAAAGAAAACAACTTCGTTCTACTAATCTGGATCTAGGGCAAATTTTACAGTAGCAAAATCTTGTTTAAGTTGGTTAAACGGATAGAGGGTTTCGAGACGAAACTAGGCGCTTGAATCGCCTGATTCCGATAAACGAGCGAAAAGTTATACTAAAACGAAAATCGGATCAGGAATCGCGATCAGAAAAATCGCGGATTTAATCCGAGAAAAAGAAAAATGACGAACATTCGCTAGAACGAACGAACGGACGAACGCTCACTATTTAAATAAACCGGAAAAACCGATCTATTTAAAAAACCGAAACTAAAAAAAAACCGACGGAAAAACCGAACGGTTTTTCGAAAAAAATAAAAAAACCGGCGCGGAAACGAGGCGGCGGCGGACCTCGGGCGGCGGTCGGCGGCGTGGCGGCGGCGGCGGGTCGAGGCGGCGCGGCGCGGCGGCGACGGTGGCGGCGGGGGGGCGGTGGCGGCGGCGGGAGCTGGCGGCTAGGGCTGGGGCGGCTTAGGGTTTGCCCCGGGTGGGCTGCCCCGGCTTATAAAGCCTGCCGGGCCAGAGTCCAGGCGGACACGGCCCGGTTAGGTCGGTGCGTCGTTTTTTAAATAATTGCGCAGAAGAAAAATAAAAAGAAATACTAAACGGACTCCAAAAATTCCGAAATAAATTTTCACGGGCTTCTAAAATCAAGCCGCACAAGGTGAACATTTATTTGGGACCTAAATGCAATTTTGAAAAATGCACATTTTTCCTAAATTCAAATAAAACACCGAAAAACTCCAAAATAAAAAACTTATTTGATTTTATTATTTGATCCTCAATATTTCTTTATTTTGGGAAAGTCATTTTATGCGCTCTCTCATATTTTTGTAATAGAAATAATTGATGATAAAATAAATAAAATCAAATGATCCTATTCTCAAAATTTGAGAAAACTCAAATATGAAAATAACGAAATCCCCAACTCTCTTCGTGGGTCATTGAGTTGCGTAGAATTTGTAGGATCAACCAAAATGCAAAATAAAATATGATATGCAATGATGATCTAATGTATAACATTCCAAATTGGAAATTTGGGATGTTACAGCAAGCAAGTTGGATGCACACTCACTTAGCTTCTTTTGTTGAGCTTTCATACACTTATAGCTCTAGTGCATCCGTTGCATGGCAATCCCTACACACTCACATCGACATCTATCGATGGGCTTCCTCAAATTGCCCTAGGTCTTCGTGAGCAAGCAAGTTGGATGCACACCCACTTAGTTTCTTTTGTTGAGCTTTCATACACTTATAGCTCTAGTGCATCCGTTGCATGGCAATCCCTACTCACTCACATCGACATCTATCGATGGGCATCTCCATAGCCCATTGATACGCCTAGTTGATGTGAGACTATCTTCCTCCATTTTGTCTTCTCCACAACCACCATTCTATTCCACTTATAGTGCTATGTCCATGGCTCGCGCTCATATATTGCGTAAAAGTTGGAAAAGTTTGAAAAGGCTAAGTATGAAACAATTGCTTGGCTTGTCATCGGGGTTGTGCATGATGGGAGCATTTTGTGTGACGGAGATGAAGCATGGCCAAACTATATGATTTTGTAGGGAGGAGCTTTCTTTGGCTATGTTATTTTGAGAAAACATAATTGCTTGGTTAGTATGCTTGAAGTATTATTATTTTTATGTCAATATTAAACTTTTGTCTTAAATCTTTTGGATCTGAACATTCATTCCACAATAAAGGAAATTACATTTAAAATTATGTTAGGTAGCATTCCACATCAAAAATTCTGTTTTTATCATTTACCTACTCGAGGACGAGCAGGAATTAAGTTTGGGGATGCTTGATACGTCTCCAACATATCTATAATTTTTTATTGTTCCATGATATTATATTATCTATTTTGGATGTTTAATGGGCTTTAATATGCTCTTTTATATTATTTTTGGGACTAACCTATTAACCAGAGGCCCAGTGCCAGTTTCTGTTTTGTTGTTGCCTATGTAGTGTTTCGCAGAAAAGGAATATCAAACGGAATCCAAACAGAACGAAACCTTCATGAGGATCTTTCTTGGAACAAACGCAAACCAGGAGACTTCGAGTGGAAGTATGGAACTCCGCAAAGCTTCCACGAGGCAGGAGGGCGCGTACAGGCGGGTAGGCGTGCCCCCACCCTCGTGGGCCCCACGGAGCTCCACCGACATACTTCTTTCGCCTATAAATACTCATATACCCTAAAAACATCAGGGGGAGCCACGAAACCACTTTTCCACTGCCGCAACCTTCTGTACCCGTTAGATCCCATCTAGGGCCTTCTCCGGCGATCTGCCGGAGGGGGATTCGATCACGGAGGGCTTCTACACCAACACCATAGCCTCTCCAAAGATGTGTGAGTAGTTTACCACAGACCTTCGGGTCCACAGTTATTAGCTAGATGGCTTCTTCTCTCTCTTTGGTTCTCAATACAAAGTTCTCCTCAATGTTCTTGGAGATATATTCGATGTAATACTTTTTGTGGTGTGTTTGCCGAGATCCGATGAATTGTGGATTTATGATCAAGTGTAGTGATCCGACCTCAAACGGTCAAATCTCTGTGCATAAGTGTCATCCCTGGATCGGTAATGCTAACACACAATACTCGAAGGATTTTATAACAGAGTTGAAATCACACATTATACAGAATAACTCATAAAAGAGTACTATTACAAATAATATGGCTTAAGGCCATCTAAATACGATAACAGGAAGGCTTGGGAAAAGCGAGTCCATCAACTCCAAACGGCATAGCTGCGCACAACAATGACCTAGCGCACCTTACTCTTCGTCTGAAAAGTCTGACAATAATACGTTGCAGCCCGGAAACGGGTCAGCACATGGAATATGCTGGCAAAATAACACTGTAGAGCAATGAACGGGTAAAGGCTACATCTACATGCCATATATGGCTGTGGAGGCTCTAGCAGTAATAATATTTTTGCGGAAAGCCAATTTTTCCCTACAACAAAGGAATATATTTTGTTTAACTATCATGGTAGTTGATAAACATTGAGAAGGTTCCTCCAACTCAATCCCAATTAAGCAGTATTAATAACCCAACAAATTAATTTAGAGTGATGAGATCAACATGATAATTCAAGAACCAAATACTCAAGATGTCCATAACCGAGGACACGGCTAACCATGATTAGTTTGTACACTCTGCAGAGGTTTGCACACTTTTCCCCATAAGACTCAATCTCCTCCGTTGGTTTTCTCGCACTACATGGTGTTTGAGAAACGGATGACCGAGACACATTCCTTCAGAAGCATAAACTCTTTACTCTGGGTAGAAAGTTACACCTACTTTCCCCTACATGTGCTAGCCTACCACTAAAAGGGGTCACGCAACATACTCAACTATGCCAGAGCCCATAATGGCTTGTGGCTGCACAAGGAAGTTTCTAGCATGAATAATCTTATGATCCCTTTGAGCCCGGGTGGCGAATGATACGTCCATTTTGCATCATGGCTTTTATATCGATATTTATTGCATTATGGGCTGTTATTACACATTATGTCACAATACTTATGCCTATTCTCTCTTATTTTACAAGGTTTACATAAAGAGGGAGAATGCCGGCAGCTGGGATTCTGGGCTGGAAAAGGAGCAAATATTAGAGACCTATTCTGCACAGCTCCAAAAGTCCTGAAACTTCACGGAAGACGTTTTCAGAATATATAAAAAATACTCAGCGGAAAGATTCACCAGGGGGGCCACACCCTGCCCACGAGGGTGGGGGCGCGCCCTACCCCCCTGGGCGCGCCCCTACCTCGTGGGCCCCCTGGTGGCCCTCCGGGCCATCTTCTGCTATATGAAGTCTTTCGATGGGAAAAAAAATAACAAGCCATCTTCTCGGACGAAACTCCGCCGCCACGAGGCGGAACCTTGGCGGAACCAATCTAGGGCTCTGGCGGAGCTGTTCTGCCGGGGAAACTTCCCTCCGGAGGGGGAAATCATCGCCATCATCATCACCAACGCTCCTCTCATCGGGAGAGGGCAATCTCCATCAACATCTTCATCAGCACCATCTCATCTCCAAAACCCTAGTTCATCTCTTGTATCCAATTCTTGTCTCCAAGTCCGGGATTGGTGCTAGTAGGTTGCTAGTAGTGTTAATTACTCCTTGTAGTTGATGCTAGTTGGTTTAATTGGTGGAAGTATATGTTCAGATCCTATATGCATATTAATACCCCTCTGATTATGAACATGTTTATGCTTTGTGAGTAGTTACGTTTGTTCCTGAGGACATGGGAGAAGTCTTGCTATTAGTAGTCATGTGAATTTGGTATTCGTTCGATATTTTGATGAGATGTATGTTGTCTCTCCTCTAGTGGTGTTATGTGAACGTCGACTACATGACACTTCACCATTATTTGGGCCTAGAGGAAGGCATTGGGAAGTAATAAGTAGATGATGGGTTGCTAGAGTGACAGAAGCTTAAACCTTAGTTTATGCGTTGCTTCGTAAGGGGCTGATTTGGATCCATATGTTTCATGCTATGGTTAGGTTTACCTTAATACTTTTGTTGTAGTTGTGGATGCTTGCAATAGAGGTTAATCATAAGTGGGATGCTTGTCCATGTAAGGGCAGTACCGAAGCACCGGTCCACCCACATACCAAATTATCAAAGTACGGAGCGCGAATCATATGAACATGATGAAAACTAGCTTGACGATATTCCCATGTGTCCTCGGGAGCGGTTTTCTCTCTATAAGTGTTTGCCCAGGCTTGTCCTTTGCTACAAAAAGGATTGGGCCACCTTGCTGCACTTTATTTACTTTTGTTACTTGTTGCTTGTTACAAATTATCCTATCACAAAACTATCTGTTACCACTTATTTCAGTACTTGCAGAGAATACCTTGCTGGAAACCGCTTATCATTTCCTTCTGCTCCTCGTTGGTTTCGACACTCTTACTTATCTAAAGGACTATGATAGATCCCCTATACTTGTGGGTCATCAAGACTCTTTTCTGGCACTTTTTCCGGGGAGTGAAGCGCTTTGGTAGGTGGAATTTGGTAAGGAAAAATTTATATAGTGTGCTGAAATTTACTGTCACTTGATTACTATGGAAAGTAATCCTCTGAGGGGCTTGTTCGGGGTATCTTCACCCCGACCAGTAGAGCAAAGATTTGCTCCTCAACCTACTGAAATGAAAATGAAAATGTCTGCTTTGAAATTCCTTCGGGTATGATAGAAAAACTGCTAGCTAATCCCTTTTTAGGAGATGGAACAAAACATCCTGAGCATCTGATATATGTGGATGAAGTTTGTGGATTATTTAAGCTTGCAGGTGTACCCGGAGATGTTGTTAAGAAGAAGGTCTTCCCTTTATCTTTGAGGGGAGATGCATCGACATGGTATAGGCTATGTGATGATATGGGGTCTTGGAATTACAAACGATTGAAATTGGAATTTCATCAGAAGTTTTATCCTATGCATCTTGTTCATCGTGATCGTAATTATATATATAATTTTTGGCCTCGCGAAGGAGAAAGCATCGCTCAAGCTTGGGGGAGGCTTAAATCAATGTTATATTCATGCCCCAATCATGAGCTCTCAAGAGAAATGATTATTCAAAAAATTATGCTCGGCTTTCTGATAACAATCGCACCATGCTGATACTTCTTGTGCTGGCTCTTTTATGATGAAGACTATTGAATTCAAATGGGATTTATTGGAAAGAATTAAACGCAACTCTGAAGATTGGGATCTCGATGAAGGTAAGGAGTCAGGTATGACACCTAAGTTTGATTGTGTTAAATCTTTTATGGATACCGATGTTTTCCGTAAATTTAGCACTAAATATGGACTTGACTCTGAGATAGTAGCTTCTTTCTGTGAATCTTTTGCTACTCTGTTGATCTCCCCAAGGAGAAGTGGTTTAAATATCATCCTCCCATAGAAGTAAAAGTAGCTGCACCTATTAAAGTTGAAGAAAAGATTGTCACTTATAATGATCCTATTGTTCCTACTTCTTATGTTGAGAAACCACCTTTTCCTGTTAGGATAAAGGATCATGCTAAAGCTTCAACTGTGGTTCGTAAAAGCAATATTAAAACTTATACACCTCATGAGCAAATTAAAGTTGAACCTGATATTGCTATTGTTAAAGATCTCTTGTCTGATAATATTGATGGGCATGTTATTCATTTCCTTGATGAACTGCTAGAATTGCTAAACCTTGTGCTAAAGATAAAAACAGACATGTGGTAGGCATGCCTGTTATTTCTGTTAAAATAGGAGATCATTGTTATCATGGCTTATGTGATATGGGTGCTAGTGCTAGCGAATACCTTATTCCTTATACAAAGAAATTATGCATGATATTGCACCTGCTGAGATAGAAGATATTGATGTCACAATTAAACTTGCCAATAGAGATACTATTTCACCAATGGGAATTGTTAGAGATGTTGAAGTCTTGTGTGGGAAAACTAAATATCCTGCTGATTTTCTTGTTCTTGGTTCCCCACAAGATAGCTTTTGTCCCATTATATTTGGTAGACCCTTCTTAAACACTGTTAATGCTACCATAGATTGCAAAAGGGATGTTGTTACTATTTTAGATGATATGACTCATGAATTTAATTTCTCTAAATTTAGTAGACAACACCGTGAAGAAGAATTACCTAGTAAGGATGAAATTATTGGTCTTGCTTCTATTGCCGTACCTCCTAGTGATCCTTTAGAACAATATTTGCTAGACCATGAAAATGATATGTTTATGAATGAAAGAAGGGAAATAGATGAAGTATTCTTTAAACAGGAACCTATTCTGAAACACAATTTGCCTGTTGAAATCCTAGGGGATCCTCCTCCACCCAAGGGTGATCCCGTGTTTGAGCTTAAACCGTTACCTGATACTCTTAAATATGCTTATCTTGATGAAAAGAAGATATATCCTGTTATTATTAGTGCTACCTTTCAGAGCATAGGAAGAAAAGATTATTGAAAACTCTGAAGAAGCACCATGCTGCTATTGGTATACTCTTGATGATCTTAAGGGCATTAGTCCCACTCTATGTCAATAAAATAATTTGGAAGAAGATGCTAAACCAGTTCGTGATCATCAAACGCGCTGAATCCTAAAATGAAAGAAGTGGTAAGAAAGGAGAATACTAAAGCTCCTTGAGGCAGGTATAATTTATCCCAGTTGCTGATAGTCAGTGGGTAAGTCTGTCCATTGTGTCCCTAAGAAGGGAGGTATTACTGTTGTTCCTAATGATAAAGATGAATTGATTCCTCAAAGAATTATTACAGGTTATAGGATGGTAATTGATTTGCAAATTAAATAAGGCTACTAAAAAGGATCATTACCCCTTACCTTTTATCGATCAAAAGCTAGAAAGATTATCTAAACATACACATTTTGCTTTCTAGATGGTTATTCTGGTTTCTCTCAAATACCTGTGTCGGCTAAGGATCAATCAAAGACTACTTTTACTTGCCCTTTTGGTACTTTTGCTTATAGACGTATGCCTTTTGGTTTATGTAATGCACCTGCTACCTTTCAAAGATGCATGATGGCTATATTCTCTGACTTTTGTGAAAAGATTTGTGAGGTTTTCATGGACGATTTCTCCGGCTATGGATCTTCTTTTGATGATTGATTAAGCAACCTTTATTCAGTTTTGCAGAGATGTGAAGAAACTAATCTTGTCTTGAATTGGGAAAGTGCCACTTTATGGTTAATGAAGGTATTGTCTTGGGGCATAAAGTTTCTAAAAGAGGTATTGAAGTTGATAAAGCCAAGGTTGATGTTATTGAAAATATGCCATGTCCCAAGGACATCAAAGGTATAAGAAGTTTCCTTGGTAATGCCGGTTTTTATAGGAGGTTCATTAAGGACTTCTCAAAAATCTCTCTGCCTCTGACTAATTTATTACAAAAACATATACCATTTGTCTTTGATGATGATTGTGTATAAGCATTGAAATACTTAAGAAAGCATTGATCTTTGCACCTATTGTTCAGCCACTTGATTGGAATTTACCCTTTGAAATTATGTGTGATGCTAGTGATTATGCTTGAGGTGCTGTCCTAGGGCAAAGAGTTGATAAGAAACTAAATGTTATTCAATATGCTAGTAAAACTCTAGACAATGCTCAGAGAAATTATGCTACTACTGAAAAGGAATTCTTAGCAGTTGTATTTGCTTGTGATAAGTTCAGACCTTATATTGTTGATTCTAAAGTAACTATTCACACTGATCATGCTGCTATTAAATATCTTATTGAAAAGAAAGATGCTAAACCTAGACTTATTAGATGGGTTCTCTTGCTACAAGAATTTGACTTACATATTGTTGATAGAAAGGGAGCTGAGAACCCCGTTGCAGACAACTTGTCTAGGTTAGAAAATGTGCTTGATGACCCACTACCTATTGATGATAGCTTTCTTGGTGAGAAATTAAATGTTATAAATGCTTCTCATACTGCTCCATGGTATGTTGATTATGCTAATTACATTGTTGCTAAATTTATACCACCTAGTTTCACATACCAGCAAAATAAAAAGTTCTTCCATGATTCGAGGCATTACTTTTGGGATGACCCACATCTTTATAAAGAAGGAGTAGATGGTATTATTAGATGTTGTGTACCTGAGCATGAACAGGAACATACCGTACGCAAGTGTCACTCCGAAGCTTATGGAGGACACCATGCTGGAGATAGGACTGCACATAAGGTATTGCAATCTGGTTTTTATTGGCCTACTCTCTTCAAGGATGCCCGCAAGTTTGTCTTATCTTGTGATGAATGTCAAAGAATTGGTAATATTAGTAGACATCAAGAAATGCCTATGAACTATTCACTTGTTATTGAACCATTTGATGTTTGGGGCTTTCACTATATGGGACCCTTTCCTTCCTCTAATGGATATACTCATATTTTAGTTGCCGTTGATTATGTTACTAAGTGGGTAGAAACTATTCCATCTAGTAGTGCGGATCATAACACTTCTATTAAAATGCTTAAAGAAGTTATTTTTCCAAGGTTTGGAGTCCCTAGATATTTAATGACTGATGGTGGTTCACATTTTATTCATGGTGCTTTCCGTAAAATGCTTGCTAAATATGATGTTAATCATAGAATTGCATCCCCTTATGACCCTTAGTCTAGTGGTCAAGTAGAATTGAGTAATAGAGAACTCAAATCAATTTTGCAAAAGACTGTTAATAGATCTAGAAAGAATTGGTCCAAGAAACTTGATGATGCATTATGGGCCTATAGAACTGCATATAAAAATCCTATGGGTATGTCTCCGTATAAAATGGTTATGGAAAAGCATGTCACTTACCTCTCGAACTAGAACACAAGGCATATTGGGCATTAAAGAACTCAACTATGATTTTAAACTTGCCGGTGAGAAGAGGTTATTTGATATTAGCTCACTTGATGAATGGAGAACCCAATATATGCCAATAAAGAAAAGTTAAAAGATGGCATGACAAAAGGATACAAAAGCGTGAGTTTAATGTAGGTGATTATGTGATTTTTTGCAGGAAAACTTCTCTCTAAATGGGAAGGTCCCCTTGTTATCGAGGAGGTCTATCGTTCCGGTGCCATAAAAATCAACAACTTCGAAGGCACAAATCCGAAGGTGGTGAACGGTCAAAGAATCAAACATTATATCTCAGGTAATCCCATAAATGTTGAAACCAATATGTTATTGAAAACCGTAACCCTGGAGGAATACATAAGGGACACTTTCCAGAAATTTCAGACTCCGAAAAGGAATAGGTATGTGGTACGGTAAGTAAACCGACTCCAAAACAGTTTTTAAGGCAATATTTCTCCGTTTTGGAATATTTAGAAAAATAGAAAATTAAGAAGCAGTCCGGGAAGGACACGAGGCCTCCACGAGGGTGGAGGGCGCGCCCTACCCTACTGGGCGCCCCTACCTCGTGGGCACCTCGTGTGCTCTCCGGACTCCGTTTTCGTACACGACACGTATTTTGGTCGGTAAAAATTCATTATATAATCTCCGGGGTTTTGACTCCCGTATCACGCAAAAATCTCCTGTCTTTGTTTCGAGCTGTTTTTCTGACAGATCCAGGTCGCCATGTCATCTTCAAGTGCCCCCAAGGACCAGTTCTTCGAGAAGGTCATCAACCCCTACCTCGCAAAGTGCTGCAACACCCTCAAACCATTGAGATGCGTGAGGGGTTGTTGCACATCCGCGATGCTGAGGGACCAAGGAAGACCGGAAGCACGGAGGCAAGGCTCGAGGCATTGGAGCAAGAAGTTTTCAAGTGTCAGGAGATGGTGGAGCGTGGACTCGATTCCAATCACATTATGATCACGGAGTTCACCAACAACCACAAGCTGGACGTCAAGGACATTGGGGAGGCCATCTTCAAGCTTCATGAGAAAAACGAGCACCTCCAAGCCCAGATCTATGACCTGCAAAATCAAAACTGTTAGTATGAATATAGATTCAAGAGGATGAGTTTGGCTGCAGATTTGAGGTTTTAGGAGACTCGATCATCCTTCTATGATGGTGAGCCTATGCCTTGGAAGAAGGACGACAAGCCTACGCCATCAACAACACCATCACCTTCTCCACCAACAAAGAAGAATTGAGTATCTGGTATGGGCACTCCCTTTGGCAACTGCCAAGCTTGGGGGAGTGCCCCGGTATCGTATCACCATCACTTTTATCTTTACCGTTTTTCTTAGTTCGATCCTTTTGGTAATATCTTGATCTAGTAGAATAAAAGTTCCTTAGTATGATCTAGTGTGAGTTTGCTTTATGTTGTGATGCCCCGAGACCGATGTGCCAGGTGTCTTCCAGTTTTTCGCTGTTGTTGCTTTGTCATTTGCTTGCGTGTTGCATCTTGTCATGTCATCATGTGCATTGCATCATCATGTTTTCGAAACTTGCATTCGCCCGGGCTCTCCTAGTTCCTTCCGTTGTCCGTTCTGAGCCCAGACACACTTGCACGCGCCCGCGGCATGTCCGAAATAGTATTTTATAAGTGGCCGGAAAATGTTCTCGGATTGGGTTGAGAGTTGGTGTGCGGTCTTATTATTAGTGTAGGTAGGCCGCCTGCCAAGTTTCATCGCATTCGGAGTTCGTTTGACGCCCCAACGGATAACTATAGCGGCATATAGTCGGTCAAAACGTCGGACGTTTTCGGTCTCCAAACAGTCGCCGGGCCTCTCTCTTCTTCTCTTCTCTTAGCCTGAGGACGTCTGCACAGCCCACTACTCACCGCCAGGCCCTACCTAACCTCTCTCGTCAGCCCGCGACCCTCCTCGCGCGCGCCCGAAAGCTGCCCCGGACCCGACCCGGACAGTTGTCACCGTTAGATCCGGATCATCCCCAAACATCTACAAAATATCACCGTTTTCTTAATTGGGCTCCCTACCTATTTTTCTCGGACCATCTGATTTCAATCGGAGGGACTAGATCATCCCTCTCCTTTCACCTACATGCTATAAATAGCCCCTAACCCTAAATTCTAGGACTTTTGTCCCCTCTAACCGCCGCCACCTACAGCCTCCCGCATCCACCTTGGGATCCTCCCAGATCCGATCCACTAGCCCCCTCGTTCTGCGAACCAGCAGCCTCTGCTTCCCCTCGATTTCAGTCAGCAGCCAACCCATCGATCCGCTGCCTCCCTCGAGCTCCAACGGGACCGCGCCCCTGGATCCCCTGCCCGAGCTCCTCCTCGCGCGCGTCTCCTCGGCTGATCTGCCTCGCCACAAAGCTTCTTCGCCCGAGCACCCATGGAGAGGGCCTCCCGAGCCACCTCGTGCGGCTCCACCTCGAGGTCCCAACTCTACTGGACCCGCCGTCGTCTTCTACCCAGCAGGTCGCTGTCACCTCGCCTCCTCTTCCTGTCCTCCTGTTCATCTTCCCCTCCATCTATCATATCTCCTTTTCACTCTGTCCAGGAGACAACCTGGAGCCGCCATGGATGGCCGAGCCCCTTGCCGAGCTCCTCAAGTCCCGCAGCGGCCTCGACTCCTCTGCTCCGGCCGTCATCGCCGGAACGCGCCACCACAGAACCGCAGCCGAACCCCATGGCGCCCGTCGTCGGCGACTCCGAGCGAGCCCGAGCTGCTCTTCCTCCCGCTGGCCTCCTCTGCGCGCCAAATCCGTCGCCGTCGTCCAAGTTCCTCGCCGTCAGCCTCTGCCTACCCTGCTGCAAGCAGCAGTTCGGGATCGAGTCGTGCTTGCCCGCCGTGCCTCCAGCTAACCCCCGAGCGAGGGCCTCGAGCCAGGGAAATCTCCGCTGCCTCTACCTCGACCCCCGCCCAGATTTCGTGCCGCTCCGCCGCCACGACACTGTTGGGGAACGTAGCAGAAATTCAAAATTTTCTACGCATCACCAAGATCAATCTATGGAGTAATCTAGCAACGAGGGAAGGAGAGTGCATCTACATACCCTTGTAGATCGCTAAGCGGAAGCGTTCAAGTGAACGGGGTTGATGGAGTCGTACTCGTCGTGATCCAAATCACCGATGATCCTAGTGCCGAACGGACGGCACCTCCGTGTTCAACACACGTACAGCCCGGTGACGTCTCCTACGCCTTGATCCAGCAAGGGAGAAGGAGAGGTTGGGGAAGACTCCATCCAGCAGCAGCACGACGGCGTGGTGGTGGTGGAGCAGCGGGACTCCAGCAGGGCTTCGCCAAGCACTACGAGAGACGAGGAGGGAGAGGGTAGGGCTGCGCCAACAGGGAGATTGAATGTCTTGGGCTGCCTTTGCTCAAGTATATATAGGGGAGGGGAGGGGCTGCCCCCACCTAGGGTTCCCTCCCTAGGGGTGGCGGCAGCCCCCAGATCCCATCTGGGAGGCGGCCAAGGGGGAGAGAGAGGGGGCGCACCTAGGGTGGGCCTTAGGGCCCATCTGCGCCTAGGGTTTGCCCCCTCTCCCCTTGAGGACGCCTTGGGCCTTGGTGGGAGGCGCCCCAACCCCACCTAGGGGCTGGTCCCTTCCCACTATTGGCCCATGTAAGCCTCCGGGGCTGGTGGCCCCACCTGGTGGACCCCCGGACCCCTCCGGTGGTCCCGGTACACTACCGGTGATGCCCGGAACACTTCCGGTGGCCAAAACCATACTTCCTATATATCAATCTTTACCTCCGGACCATTCCGGAACTCCTCGTGACGTCCGGGATCTCATCCGGGACTCCAACAACATTCGGTAACCGCGTACATACTTCCTATAACCCTAGCGTCATCGAACCTTAAGTGTGTAGACCCTACGGGTTCGGGAACCATGCAGACATGACCGAGACAACTCTCCGGTCAATAACCAACAGCGGGATCTGGATACCCATGTTGGCTCCCACATCTCCACGATGATCTCATCGGATGAACCACGATGTCAAGGATTCAATCAATCCCGTATACAATTCCCTTTGTCTAGCGGTATGATACTTGCCCGAGATTCGATCGTCGGTATCCCGATACCTTGTTCAATCTCGTTACCGGCAAGTCTCTTTACTCGTTCCGTAACACATCATCCCGTGATCAACTCCTTGATCACATTGTGCACATTATGATGATGTCCTACCGAGTGGGCCCAGAGATACCTCTCCGTCACGGAGTGACAAATCCCAGTCTCGATTCGTGCCAACCCAACAGACACTTTCGGAGATAACCCGTAGTGCACCTTTATAGTCAACCCGTTACTGACATTTGGCACACCCAAAGTATCACGGTCTATCGGTATGCCCCTATACTTGCCCGAGATTCGATGCATCGGTATCCCGATACCTTGTTCAATCTCGTTACCGGCAAGTCTCTTTACTCGTTCCGTAACACATCATCCCATGATCAACTCCTTGATCACATTGTGCACATTATGATGATGTCCTACCGAGTGGGCCCAGAGATACCTCTCCGTTTCACACGGAGTGACAAATCCCAGTCTCGATTCGTGCCAACCCAACAGACACTTTCGGAGATACCTGTAGTGTACCTTTATAGCCACCCAGTTACGTTGTGACGTTTGGCACACCCAAAGCACTCCTACGGTATCCGGGAGTTGCACAATCTCATGGTCTAAGGAAATGATACTTGACATTAGAAAAGCTTTAGCATACGAACTACATCGATCTTGTGCTAGGCTTAGGATTGGGTCTTGTCCATCACATCATTCTCCTAATGATGTGATCCCGTTATCAACGACATCCAATGTCCATGGTCAGGAAACCAGTAACCATCTATTGATCAACGAGCTAGTCAACTAGAGGCTTACTAGGGACATGGTGTTGTCTATGTATCCACACATGTATCTGAGTTTCCTATCAATACAATTCTAGCATGGATAATAAACGATTATCATGAACAATAGAAATATAATAATAATAACTAATTTATTATTGCCTCTAGGGCATATTTCCAACAGTCTCCCACTTGCACTAGAGTCAATAATCTAGTTCACATTGCCATGTGATTAACACTCACAGGTCACATCGCCATGTGACCAACATCCAAGAGTACTAGACTCAATGATCTAGTTCACATCACTATGTGATAAACACTCAAAGAGTTCTGGGTTTGATCAATGTTATGCTTGTGAGAGAGGTTGTAGTCAACGGGTCTTGCCATATTCAGATCCCTATGTATTTCACAAAACTTTATATCGTAGATGCTGCTACCACGTTCCACTTGGAGCTATTCCAAATTGTTGCTCCATTATACGTATCCGGTATCTCTACTCAGAGCTATCCGGATAGGTGTTAAGCTTGCATCGACGTAACTCTTTACGTCGAACTCTTTATCACCTCCATAACCGAGAAACATTTCCTTATTCCTCTAAGGATAATTTTGACCGCTATCTGGTGATCCAGTCCTAGATCACCTTTGTACCCTCTTGCCAGACATGTGGCAAGGCACACATCAGGTGCGGTACTTCAGCATGGCATACCGTATAGAGCCTATGACAAAAGCATAGGGGACGACCTTCGTCCTTCCTCTTTCTTCTGCCGTGGTCAATCTTTGAGTCTTACTCAACTTCACACCTTACAACTCAGGTAAGAACCCCTTCTTTGACTGATCTATTTTGAACTCCTTCAAAAACATGTCAAGGTGTGCGTTCTTTGAAAGTATCATCAGGCGTCTTGATCTATCTCTATAGATCTTGATGCCCAATATGTAAGCAGCTTTATCCAGGTCTTCCTTTGAAAAACACTCTTCAAACAACATTTATGCTTTCCAGAAATTCTACATATTTCGGATCAACAATATGTCATCCACATATACTTATCAGAAATGTTGTAGTGCTCCCACTCACTTTCTTGTAAATACAAGTTTCTAGCAAACATTGTATAAACCTAAAAGCTTTGATCACTCCATCAAACATATATTCGGACTCCGAGATGCTTGCTCTAGTCCATAGAAGGATTGCTGGAGCCAGCATACCTTTTAGCATCCTTAGGATCGACAAAACCTTTGATTGTATCACATACAACTCTTACGAAAACTGGTAAGAAAACTTGTTTTGACATCCATCTGTAAGATTTCATAATCGAAAAAATACAGCTAATGCTAACATGATTCCGACGGACTTAAGCATCGCTACGGGTGAGAAATTCTCATCGTAGTCAACTCCTTGAACTTGTGAAAAGACTCTTTCCCACAAGTCGAGCTTCATAGACGGTAACATTACCGCCCACGTCCGTCTTCTTCTTAAAGATCCATTTATCTCAATGGCTTGCCGATCATCGGGCAAGTCCACCAAAGTCCATACTTTGTTCTGATATATGGATCCTATCTCGGATTTCATGGCTTCTAACCATTTGTCGGAATACGGGCCCACCATCGCTTCTCCATAGCTCGTAGGTTCATTGTTGTTTAACAACATGATATCTAAGACAGGATTACCAGTACCACTCAGGAGTAGTACATATCCTTGTCGACCTCCGAGGTTCGATAGCAACTTGATCCGAAGCTTCATGATCACTATCATTAACTTCCTATTCACAAGACGTAGGTGCCACAGAAAACATCTTTCTGTGTTGCATCACTCTCTGGTTGAAGTAAAGGTTCGACAACCTCATCAAGTTCTATCTTCCTCCCACTCAATTCTTTCGAGAGAAACTCCTTCTCGAGAAAGGACCCTCTTAGCGAACAAACAATTTGCCCTCGGATCTGAGATAGAAGGTATACCCAACTGTCACCTTTGGGTATCCTATGAAGATGTGTTTGTCCGCTTTGGGTTCGAGCTTCTCCGGCTGAAGCCTTA
>NC_053023.1:197760808-197848634 GCF_003073215.2 Triticum urartu
CTAGGGTTTTAGCCATTACGATCTCGTGGTAGATCAACTCTTGTAACCCCCATACTCATCAATATCAATCAAGTAGGACGTAGGGTATTACCTCCATCAAGAGGGCCCGAACCTGGGTAAAACTTCGTGTCCCCTGTCTCCTGTTACCATCAACCTTAGACACACAGTTCGGGACCCCCTACTCGAGATCCGCCGGTTTTGACACCGACAGCCAGTCCTTCATATAATACGGAAAAGATCACAAAAGATTTAGTAAGTCACCGAACCGCTGACCAGCTCTCGCTATACCATGACAGTCAATTTTTGGCTTTCTCTACTGAGGTGTTTGACCAGACAAACCAGAAACACAATCGTAGTAGTTCTCCCTTTACTACCTTAGCCGAACAAGCGAAACATAAGGTGGTAACCATAGGAGCCGGGCAACCCAACTATTTACCAAAGACATGATTCGGAGCCGATGCAAATAATGCAGTATTCGGGACACCGAAGTGTACTATAAAAGTGTTCAGACTTTTTGATTTTGAAAAATATATGTGGCCGAATAGAGCCCATGGCAATTTATGCCGAAGTGTATATGTCAATCTGTAGTGAAGACGGAATGTGGATTATGATAGAGGCCAATACCGAATTGGGTTGGACGAAAACTGTTTCCTCTATAGTTTGATTGATACATCAAAACGTGCTCTTACAAACAATGCCATAATTATCAAGGCTATTTTACATGCCAATAATTTGAGAACAAGGGAAAGCTGTATACATGTCCTAAAAAAGGTGGTCTTGAAGATCCTTTCGACACCCTGCCGCACGTCTGCGCCGCATTTCACCTTGGTGTAGGATCCTTTGAGAGGATCAAGGATCGTGTATATAGAAGGGGCTTGGGAAAGGCCCTTTGTACCACTGAAAAGTGATTTAGGTCTTAAAGAACCTGAAAAATAAAAAAGGGAAAAGAGAAAAAGGAAGAATATTAAGGTCCAAATAGGGCCGAGCTGTATTGTGGACTTTGTCCTTAGAGTACCTCCATCCTTGCCCATGGTATTTTTAGTGCGTAGTTATGTATGCGTGGTATGTATGTCACGATTAGGTGGGGGTTTCGACGGAGGCCGAATTGCTAATCTAGTTTTGGATGAGCCGAACTGTCATTCTATAGGGTAGACTGGACTCGTTTGACAGTGTCCGGGGGCTTGATGGTCTATGAAGTATTCGGCTTGATAAGGCCACCCTGTACCTCAGCTGCGAGGGCCGCGGTATGCTCCTCAGTACGGAGGGAGCGCTCCATATTTCCATTGGCTGTTATGACACCGCGTGGTCCGGGCATCTTAAGCTTTAGATAGATAGTGCGGTACTGCATTGAAACGGGCGAAAGTGGTTCGTCCGAGCAGTGCATGATAGCCACTGCGGAAGGGGACGACAGATCAAATATTCGCATCAGAAATTATCTGGTGTGTCGAAGACTACTTACAGCGTTATTGACCCTGTGCAGCAGGCCTCTACGCAGGGTATTACTCCTTTAAAGGTGGTTTTAGTAGGCTTGATCCTTGATGGATCAATACCCATTTTACAGACAGTGTCTTGATAAAGCAGGTTAAGACTGTTGCCGCCGTCCATGAGGACCTGTGTGAGATAGAATCCGTCGATGATTGGATCGAGGATCGATGTTGCCGAACCTCCATGACGGATACTAGTCACATGGTCTTTGCGATGAAAAGTGACCGGACAGGCCGACCATGGGTTGAATTTTGGGGCGACTGGCCCTATGGCATAGACGTCCCTTAGTGCGCGCTTGCGCTCCCACTTAGGGATATGAGTGATGTAGATCATATTCACTGTTTTACCTTGGTGGGAATTTCTTTTGCCCCCCCTGTGTTCGTTGGGCAAGGCCCGTCGTCATCCTTGCTAGGCATCCCTTTCCCCTTATGTTTGGTGTTTAGCTTACCAGCCTGTCTAAAGACCCCACAATTTATGTTGGTATGATTGGCAGGCTTGTCAGGGGTGCCATGGATCTGGCAAGGCCGATCGAGTATTCTGTCCAAACTGGACTGACCATCTTTGTTTCTTTTAAATGGCTTCTTCCGCTGACCGAGTCTAGAGCCACTGAATCTGGCATTAACCGTCGTGTCTTCGGTATCTTCATTGTTGCTTCGACGCTTGTGTTTGTTGCATCATGGCCTACCGTTGCCATCTCTGGCTTCGGAGGTGCCAGGGTTGCTGGTGCTGTTGCTTCTATGAGCTAGCTAGATGTCTTCTCCCATGCAAAAGCGGGTCATGAGTGCGGTAAGAGCTGCCACGGACTTCGGTTTTTCTTCGCCAAGGTGTCGGGCGAGCCACTCGTCATGGACGCTGTGCTTAAAGGCCGCAAGGGCTTCGGCGTCCGGACAATCGAAAATTTGGTTCTTTTTAATTAAGAACCTGGTCCAGAGTTTTCGGGCTGACTCTTCGAGTTGCTGGATTATATGACTAAGGTCATCGGCGTCCGGAGGACGGACATAGGTACCTTGGAAGTTGTCTCTGAAGGCACCTTCCAAATCTTCCTAGCTACCATAGAGTTCTCTAGGAGGCTGTTTAACCAGTGATGTGCTGGTCCTTTCAGCTTTAAGGGGAGGTATTTGATGGCATGCAGATCGTCACCGCGGGCCATGTGGATATGGAGGAGGAAATCTTCAATCCATACCACGGGATCTGTCGTGCTGTCGTATGATTCGATGTTTACGGGGTTAAACCCTTCTGGGAACTGGTGCTGCATTACCTCATCGGTAAAGCATAAGCAGTGTGCGGTGCCTCTGTATCGGGCAACGTCACGACGGAGTTCGGATGACATCTGTATGCCGTTTTCGGCCCTGGTGAGGTTATGCCTATCGCGCCAGGCTTGACGACGGTCTTCTCGCGTTGGGGCATGCCCCCTTGATCCATAGATTGACCTGGCTTGGCCTGTTCTATTGTCTAGGTTCTGTCGTAGGTCGTAGGTGTATCCTGGAGCCACTGTCTCTCTGCCCCTATGGCGAGGTGGTGCGGGTTGGTGTTCGGCGTAGGTGGTCGCTTTATCTCACCCACGTGGTGGTCGGTCTAGTTCATCAGCGGTCTCATGTCTCGACGGTATTGGCTCATGTTCCTCGTCATCAAATAGTCGTAGTAGCCGACGCTTCGGATAACTCTTTGTTGGGTGTTGGAGGCCATATTCTTCGGCAGCTAGGACCTGGGTCCATCTGTCGTTGAGTGTATCCTGTTCAGCTTGGAGCTGTTGCTGCTGCTTTTTTAGGCTTCTCGCAGTGGCAATTAGTTGGCGCTTAAAGAGCTCCTACTCGAGCGGTTCTTCTGGCATGTTGAAATCTTCGTTGCCGAGGCTGATGGGGGCTTCGGGGTATTTGACCAATAGATAGTTGCTATCTTTCGAATCCTTGTTCCCGACCGGATCGTCGGGGTTAACTTGCCCCTCCTCCACATCATCATGTTCGGATGTGGGATCGACGGGGGCTTCGGGGTCTTCGGTGTTCTCTGGAGTGTTATTGTCTCCAGTGCCAATATTACTGTCTTTTTCACGACGTGATTTTGAGCGGCATCGCTGGTGTCAACGCTTCGGTGGTGCCTCAGTAGGTTTGTCCTCAACCGGATCCATCCTGCCTTCGCCGTCCACCTCTTTGGGTGTATCCACTATATACACGTTGTATGTGGAGGTGGCCGTCCAACGTTCGGTAAACGGCAAGTCTTGGCCTTGTTCGTCTCCGGCATTGTCATCCATGTCATCGATGTCTTTGGAGGTGTAATCCAACATGTCGGTTAAGTCCTCGACGGTTGCTATGAAGTTCGTGGTGGGTGGGACGTAAAATTCCCTGCTCTCAGCCCCTAATCCGGGGTAGGCGTAGTTCGGAGGTGATCCCTCTGTAATGGCAAGGGACCGCATTAAGTCGAGAGCCTCGTTTAGGAGCGAGGATTGGACGGGGAAAAGAGAGTCCGCAGAGCTAGCCAGCACAAAAGCCTCGTGGCCATGCTCGCTTGGCGCGAACTTCGAGAGTTTGGAGCTAGAGTCCGGGGGTGAGTCCGGCCTTTCAATGATAGGGGAACCTAGTCTGACTCCGGGCTTGCCGAGGACACAATCGCCTCCGGATCTCCAAGAGTGAGCTTCATAGCAGAGAGTCCGGCGGGCTGCAAACTCCCATCTTTGGACTTGGCAGTTTGCTCCCAATCTAAGGCCAGAACGGCGGTCGGGGCCGCAAACCCTTCGAAGATCAAGTCTCCTCGGATATCGGCGACATAATTTAGGTTCCAGAAACTGATCTGATGACCAGGGCATACCTTTCGATCTGTTCGAGGTGGCCAATTGAGTTGGCACGCAGAGCGAAGCCGCCGAACACAAAAATTTGACCGGAGAGGAAAGTTTCCCCCGAAACGGCATTGTTGTTGATGATCGAATGAGCCATCGAATCTTCTGTCGACGGCACAGTGGAACTCTCAATGAAAGCACCAATGTCGGTGTCAAAACTGGCAATCTCAGGTAGGGGGTCCCGAACTGTGCGTCTGAGGATCGAAGGTAACAGGAGACAAGGGGGACATGATGTTTACCTAGGTTCGGGCCCTCTTAATGGAGTTAAAACCCTACGTCCTGCTTGATTGTATTTGATGAGTATAGGGGATACAAGAGATGATCTACCTCGAGATCGTAATGGCGAAACCCTAGATGTCTAGCCTATATCATTTGCCATAGCCTCTACGTACTAAAGCCTTCGGTTTATATAGACATCGGAGGAACCTAGGGTTGTACAGAGTCGGTTTATATAGAATGCAAACTACACATCTAGATGTTATGTTTGCCATCCACGCAAAGGAGAGTCCCATCCGGACATGGGGGAAGGCCTTCTACAATGTATCTTCTCGGTCCGTCAGTCCGGCTCACAACGCACGGGCCAGACTCTCGAGGACCCCTTAGTCCAGGACACCCTCAGTGGTTTCTCAATATAAGCAGTAGGAACAACTGGATCAACATTATAAGTAATAGTTTCTTCTTTGGCTTTAATAGGTTCTAGTAATGATATTTAAACCATTTCTTGATGCGACACCGTCTTCGGAGAAGAGGGTGTTCGAGGAGAGGTCCGATCTTCATGGCATAGGATTGATAAATAGATGGGGTAACTAGCTGCAAGCAGCCGGAAAATTGAAAAATAATAGATTATGACCCGACGAGGAGGATGCTCACTGAAGCTTGCAATCCTAACATTCGCTGATCCATAACCCACAATACTACCCCACACAACCACGCTCAAGTCGTGGAGCATGGGATAGGTGCAATCCGCAATGGAAACCATGAACTCTAACCCACACAACACGATCTAGTCGTGGAGCACGAATTAGGAGGAATTTCTTAAGGAATCATGAGAATAAGGGTAACAAGGGCTCTCCAATCTCAGGAGGGGTCTCTGTCTTTGGTCTTTGATAGAAATGGCAAAAGTCCCCAATGAGGGGAAGAGCTAGCCTATTTATAATCGGGACAACCCCCCTGGATAGGTGTGAAATAGAACCAACTTTGGTTTGGCCAAATGGCTTAGAGACTTAATGAGGTAGCTTCTGGAAAACTCACGTTGGAGGTGGTTGGCAGTTCCCGACCAAACATTGTTCATTAGAGTCGAACAATGTTTCCTTAAGCACAAAACTCGAGTTCTCGGAACCTTTCACAAGTCGGGATATCCAAACTCGTGGAAAACATTGTTTCGTCAGAATCGGAACAATGTTTCTTGAGCAGAAAACTCATTTCTTCATGAGTTCCAAACTTTGTTTCTTCGCGATAAAACATTGTTTTGCGCGGATTGAAATGTGTTTGGCCTTCTTTGATATCTCACCTGAGTTCAACCAACAACAAAGGAGGAGAAGGTACAACCATCTTTTCAAGGTCAAATGATAGACTTAAGTTAGCGTTCACCTGATCATGTATTTGCATTGCGTGACTTCTTGTGATTGGACCATTGATGATTGGTGGTGTGGTGCCCATGGTTGGGTTGTCCTTATCATCCTCCCCCTCTTGAGAAGGAGTCATCCTTGACTCTAAAGGACCAAAGTATGGGGAAAGATCGGAGACATTGAAGGTTGGGCTAACACCATATTCTTCTGGAAGATTAATCTTATAAGGACTGTCATTTATCCTCTCGAGCACCGCAAATGGTCCATCACCGTGTGGCTGCAACTTGCACTTGCGTTTCCCAGGAAAACGGTCCTTCCGAAGGTGTACCCATACCAAATCGCCTTGCTCGAACAGCGTCTTCTTCCAGGTCTTGTTTACCCGCCTTGTATATTGTTCAGTCATTTTCTCAATGTTCTCCTTTGCTTGGGCATGAAGTTTCTTGACGAAATTAGCATGCTTACTTGCATCAAGGTTGGTTCATTCCTGAAGCGGCAAAGGCAAAAGATCAATGGGAGCAATAGGTTTGAATCCATAAACAAGTTCAAATGGGCAAAATTTAGTGGTCGAATGTAACGCTCTATTATACACAAACTCCACATGAGGTAGGCACTCTTCCCACATCTTCAAATTCTTCTTGAGGACTGGTCATAGCATCATGGACAATGTTCAGTCGACGACTTCAGTCTGTCCATCGGTTTGTGGGTAGCATGTTGTGGAAAATAGGAGCTTGGTGCCATGTTTTCCCCACAAGGTCTTCCAAAAGTAGCTGAGAAATTTGGTGTCATGGTCTGACACAATCGTGCTTGGTACTCCATGTAGCCGCACAACTTCCCTGAAAAATAGACCAGCAATGTGTGAGGTATCATCGCTCTTATGACATGGGACAAAATGTGCCATTTTGCTAAAACGATCAACTACCACAAACACCGAGTCACTCCCCCTCTTAGTCCATGGTAAACCAAGAACAAAATCCATAGAAATATCTTCTCACGGAGTACTCGGAATAGATAGAGGAGTATATAAACCATGAGGATTTAAGCGGGACTTATCTTTGTGACAAATCTCGCATCTCATCACGCAGCATTCCATATCACGTCTCATTTGCAGCCAAAAGAAGTGATCAACGAGCACACTTTCAGTTTCCTTGGCTCCAAAATGTCCCATGTGACCACCAGCGTGAGCCTCCTGCAAGAGCAACAAATGAACAGAACAATCTGGGATGCACAATTTCTTAGCTCAAAATAGAAATCCATCATGCAAATGAAACTTATCCCATCCATTTCCCTTGTTACACTTTGAAAATGGCTCAACAAAGTATGAGTCGTTAGCATAAAATTCTTTGATTCTTCCTAAACCAAGGATTTTAACATCAAGTTGGGAAACTAAAATGTGATGCCTAGACAATGCGTCGGCAACAACGTTATCCTTCCCTTTCTTGTACATGACAATATAAGGAAAAGACTATGAACTCACTGCATTTTGCATGTCTACGGTTCAGTTTGAGTTAGCCCTTTAAATGTTTTAAAGAATCATGGTCAGAATGTATTACAAACTCTTTTGGCCACAAGTAATGATGTGATGTTTCCAAAGATTGAACAAGTGCATACAATTCTTTATCATAGACGGAATAATTAAGAGTTGGACCATTGAGTTCTCATTAAAGTAGGCAATGGGTTTACCTTCTTGCATTAGAACTCCGCCAATGCTAACACCACTTGCATCACATTCAATCTCAAATGTCTTACCAAAATCAGGAAGTGAAAGTAATGGGGTTGATGTCAATCTCATCTTTAGTTCTTGGAAGGACATGTCTTGGGCATCACCCCATTGGAATGGAGTGTCTTTCTTCGTTAACTCATTCATGGGTGCATCAATGGTGCTGAAATCTTTCACAAACCAGCGGTAGAAACCTGCAAGTCCGAGGAAGCTATGTACTTGGCTCACATTTTATGGAGGCATCCACTCATGAATAGCCTTGATCTTCTCTTCATCGACCTCCACACCTTTTGCTGAAACAACAAAGCCAAGAAACACAACCTTGTTTGTGCAAAATGTGCACTTTTCCACGTTAGCATACAAATTTTCCTCTCATAGGACAACAAGCACACATTTTATTTATCCAACATGATCCTCCAAAGTTTTGCTATAAATCAATATGTCATCAAAGTAAACCACTACAAACTAGCCAATGAAGGATCTAAGCACATGATTCATCAATCTCATGAAAGTATTAGGTGCATTCATTAATCCGAAATGCATAACCAACCATTCATACTAGCCAAATTTTGTCTTAAATACAGTTCTCCATTCATCACCCTCTTTCATTCTTATTTGGTGGTAACCACTTCGCAAATCAATTTTGGAAAATATGGTGGAGCCACAAAGTTCATCAAGCATGTCATCGAGCCAAGGAATAGGGTGCTGATATCTCACAGTTATGCTGTTAATGGATCTACAATCAGTGCACATGCGCATGGTACCATCTTTATTTGGAACTAAAAGAATGGGAACAACACAAGGAGAAATACTTTCCCTTAATACTTTTGTTAATAAGATCTTCTACTTTCCTCTGAATTTCCTTCATCTCCTCTGGGTTTGCTCAGTATGATGGTCGGTTTGGTAGTGGGGCACCCCGAACCAAGTCGGTTTGGTGCTCAATGCCCCGCTTCAATGGCAAACCAGGTGGTACCTCCTAGGGAAACACATCCTCATACTCCTTCAAAACATCAAAAACAACACTAGGAAGAGTTGAGGGTAAGTCGTTAGCAGCCAATAAAGTTTCCTTGTACATGAGTACAAAGAATGGAGTATTAGGTTCTCTCTATTCCCGCATATCCATTTTCCTAGCTATTATAACTAATCCCTGTTTTTCCCGGGGCTTGGTCATATTTGGCTATGGAGCTTTTGGCTATGGAAACACTCCCTCACTATGTTGGTGGCTCACTCGTCGTGTATGATCACTCTCTCCATTTTTCTTTCCTTTTATTTTCATCTCATCAAGATAAACTTCCTCGGGTGTCATGGGCAGCCAAGTGAACTTTTCTCCTATATGGACAAAACATAAGCGATTCACACGCTCGCTGATTTGCACATCACGGTCATCCAACCACGATCGTCCAAGAAGCAATTGAAAAGTGTGCATCGGCACCACATCGCGCTCAACATCATCCTAATAAGTACCTACTGAAATTGGTATTTGCACGCTGCTAGTCACCTTAATTGTGCCACAATCATTCAGCCATTGCATGCGGTATGGTTGTGGGTGACATTTTGTTTGCAATTGAAGCTTCTCGACCATCTCCGTGCTTGCAATATTGTTGCAGGTTCCATTATTAAAAATCACACGACATATCTTTGAGTTGATAACGAAACAGGTGTGGAAAAGATTATGTCGCTGCCCCTTTTCCTCCTCCACAACCTGGGCGTTAAGTGAACGACATACAACCAAAGCATCTCCATCAAGTTCCTCGTGAGATAAAATAGTTCCTCCTACTTCCCAACCTTGCTCCTCTTCCACTTCATCATTCCCACCTTCAGGGTCACTTTCAGACTCCCATTCACCTCATTCATTGATGATCATAGTTCTTTTGCTTGGACATTCCGAAGAAATATGACCTCTTCATTTGCACTTGTGGCATTGAATGTCACTTTTGTGTGTAGAACTCTTTTCTGGAGATGGAGCAGAGGATACTCCTGCTGTAGATGATGACCTATTATCTTGATTGCGAATAGCACGTGAGGAAGCGTCGAGGCATGTGCGGGCCTAGGTGGTGCACCCTCAAACTGAGAACCATATGGCAGTTGTGTTTGCTGCCATGAGTGTGTGGTTGTGCAGCCTTGGAAAGCACGAGTATGACCATTACGCATATTCTTATTCTCAACTCTTATAGCTTGATGTACCACATCTTCGAATGTATCATAAGGAACACATCTCCACAAAATCTGACATTTCATCATTCAGCCCATGTAAAAATCTCGCCATCTTCGCCTCATCACTTTCACAGGTTCTTGTCCGAATTAGCAGCACCTCCATCTCTTTATAGTACTCCTCAACAGTGCGGGAACCTTGAGTGAGCCCGTGCAACCGCTTGTACAATTGCCTCTCATAGCATGACGGAACAAAACAGTGCCTCATGACTTCCTTCATCAAAGACCAGCTACGGATATGATTATAGACCGACGTCAACCGATCGTCTTGCAGCTGATTGCACCATGTGAGAGCATAACCAGAGAACTCCATAACAGCAAGATCAACTCTCTTAGCTTCACTAAAACCATGGATGCGGAAGATTTTATTGCATTTCTCCTCCCACTCAATATATGTATATGGATCCTCTTTTCCCGTGAAGGATGGCACATGTAGCTTCACTCTCGCTTGGTTGTCATGATCATATTGATCATGACGAACATAATGTTGACCGTTGCGACCAAAAAAATCACTATGGCGAGGTGGGGAGTAGGGTTCATAGTCCCCCATACCTTGAGCTTCGTCACCATGCTCGGAGAGATCTTCAAGGGAGCGGGCATCACCATCATGTGTCGCTCGTCACCGGTGATCAGCGGCAAACCCGCGGGGGTTATGGCCTTGCCTGTGAGCTTCTCCTCCATGCAGCCCACCCTCACGGGGGGCAGCAAAGTTGCCACGCCTCCGTTCGACACCATCAGCAGGGCACCGTGGGCAGCAGCTCCTGTCGCTCTTCCACGACCATTGTGGTGATCCTCATTTCCTTGACGGCGTCGGTCGGCGGCGGCCAGCGAGGCAGCGGGGCTATGTTGATGTTGATCCCCATTACCTGTGATAGGAAGAAGGCCTCCGAACATCCTTCGCATAGCTGCAGTTATACTCTCCTCAATCATTTCACCAAGTGTTGCACAAGTTTTAGGGAGATCATCATCCACATGTTGATGTCCATGTACACTCGAGTTGGATCCTGACATGTTAACTCTTAGAAACAAGTGGACAAAAGAAAATATATGTGGAAAACACTCAGCTCACCTTCTTTCTTACGCAAATTCTAATGATTCCTTGGTGCCTATGTGGTGGTAGAAAATCAGAAGTGGACGAGCGAATGAAAGGAAGCTAGCAGTTTCTAGGTGGATCTGGGGGGGGGGGGGTAAAATGGGGAGGGCTAGTGTTGAGATCCAATTGATGCAAACCAAATGAATAAGAAAAAATTGTAGATCCTTGCACCATGTTTGAGCTGCAACATTTGCCACTACAACTTTTGAAATTTCTCACCAAACTAAATATGATTGCACACTTGCTCAACACTTTCTCTTCTCTTTTTTTCTCACTTTTTTTGCTCATTTTTCCCTCTCTTTTTTGCAGCACAAAATATCCAACAACAAGACTCAAAGAACACAACAACAACTCTAGATAGAACTTGGTGCAAAAAAAAGAGGAAACCAAACAACTAGATCTCAGCAAACAAAGGCTTGGCTTTTTTGGAGGATTTTTTGGCTTTGAACTCTAGGACGGGGAAACCCAAACTAAACAGGATAGATCTTGCTACAAGGATATAGATCCTACCGTGTAAACCTTGATGTGAATACCATACGATGCGACACCGTCTTCGAAGAAGAGAGTGTTCAAGGGGAGGTATCTTCACGGTGTATGATCGATAAATGGATGCGGATAACTAGCTGCAAGCAGCCGGAACATAGAAAAAAAAAAGATTATGACCCGACGAGGAGGATGCTCACCGAAGCTTGCAATCCGAACATTCACTGATCCACAACCCGCAATACAACCCCGCACAACCACATTTAAGTCATGGAGCACGGGATAGGTGCAATCCACAAGGGAAACCATAGACTCTAACCCACACAACACGATCTAGTCGTGGAGCACGAATTAGGAGCAATTTCCCAAGGAATCATGAGAATAAGGGTAACAAGAGTTCTCCAATCACAGGAGGAGTCTATGTCTTTGGTCTTTGATAGAAATGGAAAAAGTCCCCAACGAGGGGAAGAGCTAGCCTATTTATAATCAGGACAACCCCCTTGGATAGGTGTGAAAGAGAACCAACTTTGGTTTGACTAAATGGCTTAGAGACTTAATGAGGTAGCTTGTGGATAACTCACATTGGAGGTGGTTGGCAGTCCCCAACCAAACATTGTTCACTGGAGTCGAACAATGTTTCCTTCAGCAGCAAACTCGAGTTCTGGGAACCTTTCGCAAGTCGGGATATCCAAACTCGTGCGAAACATTGTTTCATAAGAATCGGAACAATGTTTCTTGAGAAGACAACTCATTTCTTCATGAGTTCCTAACTTTGTTTCTTCCCCATAAAACATTTTTTGCGTGGACTGAAATTTGTTTGGCCTTCTTCGGTATCGCACCTGAGTTCATCCAACAACAAAGGAGGTGAAGGTACCACCATATTTTCAAGGTCAAATGATAGACTTAAGTTAGCGTTCACCTGATCATGTATTTGCATTGCGCGACTTCTGGTGATTGGACCGTTGATGATTGGTGGTGTGGTGCCCATGGTTGGTGTGTCCTCATCACTTCTCCTTAGGGAGATTAGTATGAGTAGCAAATGATTCACAGGAAGAAGCTACTATCTTAGAGTCAAGTCCATGTTTCGTGCTAAATTCTCGAAAGGCATCGGTATCCATAAAATATTTAACACAATAAAACTAAAGCTATATACCTGACTCTTTACCTTCATTGAGTTTCCAATCTTTAGAGTTGCGTTTAATCCTTTCCAATAAATCCCATTTGAATTCAATAGTCTTCTTTATAAAAGAACCAATACAGGAAGTATCGAGCATTGATAACCCACAAGTATAGGGGATCGCAACAGTTTTCGAGGGTAGAGTATTCAACCCAAATTTATTGATTCGACACAAGGGAAGGCAAAGAATATTTGCAAGTATTAGCAGCTGAGTTATCAATTCAACCACACCTGGAGATTAATTATCTGTCGCAAACTGATCAGTAGCAAAGTAGTATGATATTTTTTATAGTAGTAGGAAAAACAATAGTAACAGTAACAGTGATAGCAATGATTTTGTAGCAAGTGCGATAGTAATAGTAGCAGTAGTAACTTAGCAGGAACAATATAAGAGAAATTCATAGGCATTGGATCGGTGAATTCGTTGGATGATATTCATCATATAATAGTCATAACCTAGGGCGATGCGGCACTAGCTCTAGTTCATAAATATAATGTAGGCATTTATTCCTTAAATAGGCATGCGTGCCTATGGAAAGAACTTGCATGACATCTTTTGTCCTACCCTCCCGTGGCAGTGGGGTCCTATTGGAAACTAAGGGATACTAAGGCCTCCTTTCAATAGAGAACTGGAACAAAGCATTAACACATAGTGAATACATGAACTCCTCAAATTACGATCATCACTGGAAAGTATCCCAACTTCTGTCACTCCGGGGTTTAAGGATCATAACACGTAATAGGTGACTATAACTTGCAAGGTCGGAGCTAGAACATAGATATAATGGTGATAACATAAACGGTTCAGATCTGAAATCATGGCACCCGGGCCCAAAGTGACAAGCATTGATATGACCGTTTTACATCATGTTATCCTACTGTTATTTATAATGTTTTTATCCATAATAATTCTTTTTGGAGTAATCCTAATGCCTTTTCTCTCATAATATGCAAGGTATACACAAAGAGGGAGAATTTCGGCAGCTGAAATCTGGACCTGGAAAAGATACGTCAAGCTACCTATTCTGCACAACTCCAAACAAGCTGAAACTTCACGGAGAATTTTTATGGAATATATGAATAATATTGTAGCAAATAAGTACCAGAGGAGGCCCACCAGGTGGGCACAACCCACATGGGCGCCAGGGAGCCCAGGCATGCCCTGGTGGGTTGTGCTCACCCAGGCCCACCTCCGGTGACCATCTTCTGGTATATAAGTCATTTTTTCCTAGAAAAATAAGGAGAGTACTTTCAGGACGGAGTGCCACCGTCTCGAGGCGGAACTTGGGCAGGAGCACTTTTGCCGTTCGGTATAGCGATTCCGCCGGGGGAACTTCCCTCCCGGAGGAGGAAACCATCGTCATCATCATCACCAACAACTCTCCCATCTTGGGGAGGGAAATATCCATCAACATCTTCAACAACACCATCTTATCTCAAACCCTAGTTGATCTCTTGTGTTCAATCTTGTTACCGGAACTATAAATTGGTGCTTGTGGGTGACTAGTAGTGTTGATTACATCTTGTAGTTGGTTACTATATGGTTTATTTGGTGGAAGATTATATGTTCAGATCCAATATGCTATTTAATAACCCTCTGATCTTGAGCATGATTATCATTTGTGAGTAGTTACTTTTGTTCTTGAGGTCACAGGAGAAATCATGTTGCAAGTAATCATGTGAACTTGATATGTGTTCGATATTTTGATAGTATGTATGTTGTGATTCCCTTAGTGGTGTCATGTGAACGTCGACTACATGATACTTCACCATATTTGGGCCCAAGGGAATGCATTGTGGAGTAGCAATTAGATGATGGGTTGTGAGAGTGACAGAAGCTTAAACCTAGTTTATGCGCTATTTCGTAAGGGACCGATTGGATCCAAAAGTTTAATGCTATGGTTAGAATTTATTCTTAATACTTTTCTTGTAGTTGCGGATGCTTGCGGGAGGGTTAATCATAAGTAGGAGGTTTTTTCAATTAAGAACGACACCTAAGCACCAGTCCACCCACATATCAAATTATCAAAGTAGCGAACACAAATCGAACCAACATGGTGAAAGTGACTAGATGAAATTACCGTGTACCCTCAAGAACGCTTTGCTTATCATAAGAGACCGTTTTGGCCTATCCTTTGCCTCGAAAGGATTGGGCTACCTTGCTGCACTTTTGCTGCTATCATCGTTACTTGCTCATTACAAATTATCTTGCTATCAAACTACTCTTTTACTTACAATTTCAGCACTTGCAGACATTACCTTGCTGAAAACCACTTGTCATTTCCTTCTGCTCGTCGTTGTGTTTGACACTCTTACTTTTCGAAAAGAGCTACAATTGATCCCCTATACTTGTGGGTCATCAAGGCTATTTTCTGGCGCTGTTGCCGGGGAGTGAAGCGCCTTTGGTAAGTGGAATTTGGTAAGGAAACATTTATATAGTGTACTGAAATTTATTGTCACTTATTACTATGGAAAACAATCCTTTGAGGGGTTTGTTCGAGGTATCTTCACCTTGACCGGAACCACAATTAGCTACCCCTCAACCTACTGCACCTACTGAAAATATTGAAAATGAAATTCCTTTGGGTATGATAGAACAACTGCTAGCTAATCCTTATAGAGGAGACGGAACCAAACATCCCGATATGCACTTGATATATGTAGAACAAATTTGTGGATTGTTCAAGCTTGCAGGTTTACCCAAAGATGAAGTCGTGAAGAAGGTTTTCCCTTTATCTTTGAAGGGGAAAGGATTGGCATGGTATAGGCTATGCAATGATATTGGATCCTGGAATTGGAATCGATTGAAATTGGAGTTCCATCAAAAAAATTATCATATGCATCTAGTTCATCGTGATCAGAATTGTATATATATAATTTTTGGCCTCGTGAAGGAGAAAGTATCGCTCTAGCTTGGGGGATGATGCGGAGCATCCCAAGGTCATCCCCATGGACCTACCATCGTCTCACCATGTGCCTAGCGGACCCATGACACGAGCATGTGCAAGAGCTCTCGAAACCGAGGTGACATTTCTCCTCTCACATTTCCACTTCGATGCACATGAGACATGGCTACTACCTCAAACGGAGACATTGTGCATACTCAGGTATCAAGGAGTTGGCCATGAAGAAGCTAAGGAGCAAGGAGGGTCCGAAGAGGAAGATGGATGTGAAGACGGAGAAGAAGAGGAGCTACAAAAGCAGCCCCAGCCACCGGACAACCGGTCAGGACCGGACGTCTGGAGCCTGAAGTTCCAGCCACCGGATGACCGGTCGGGACCGGACGTCTAACACATGACGCCCTAGCCGAGCTACAGCAAGAAGATGTCCGTCCTGGACTAGACGACCGGGGCCACTGCACCCGAGCCAATATCAGCGGAAGTATGAAGTGACCAGACGTCCGGCACCCCCATCACAGAACGGATCCAACGGATGTCCGAAAGCCACCAGACACCCGGACGCCATTGAGCCACCGGACGACCGGTCCCCAGCGGACGTACGGTACCTGGCTGTGTCCAGTTTTGTGCCCAAGGCCCATGTACCCCCTTGTCGGTGTCAAAACCGGCGGATCTCAGGTAGGGGGTCCCGAACTGTGCGTCTAAGGCGGATGGTAACAGGTGGCAGGGGACACGATGTTTTACCCAGGTTCGGGCCCTCTTGATGGAGGTAAAACCCTACGTCCTGCTTGATTATACTTGATAATATGGGTATTACAAGAGTTGATCTACCACGAGATCAGAGAGGCTAAACCCTAAAAGCTAGCATATGGTATGATTGTGTGTTGTCCTACGGACTAAAACCCTCCGGTTTATATAGACACCGGAGGGGGCTAGGGTTACACAAGGTCGGTTACAAAGGAGGAGATATACATATCCGTATTTCCTAGCTTGCCTTCCACGCCAAGTAGAGTCCCATCCGGACACGGGACAAAGTATTCAATCTTGTATTTTCATAGTCCAACAGTCCGGCTGCCCGGAGACCCCCTAATCCAGGACTCCCTGAGTAGCCCCTGAACCAGGCTTCAATGATGATGAGTCCGGCGCGCAGTGTTGTCTTCGGCATTGCAAGGCGGTTTCATCCTATGAATACACCATAGAAGAGTTTGAATACAAGGATAGTGTCCGACCCTGCAAAACAAGTTCCACATACCACTGTAGAGAGAATAATATTTCCACAAATCTAATCTACTGACACGTTTTGGCAGCATGACATCACGCCACGGACCGGTAATTATTTGAACCGATTTTCTTCAACCAGCCCCGCACATAACTCAAGGTAGTTTCTTGACACATCTTGTCAAAGCAGAGATCGTGTTCCCCTTATTACGGGACTCTCATCAATATGGATGAACAAGCGAGTTTTACCAGGCTAGTGGAGGCGCATAGTTTAGTCCGCCCTTATAAAGGGATAAGATCTCACCTTTTTCTACCCACGCCTTCTTCCTCCTTGCTCATCCATTCTCGCGCACTCGAGCTCCAGTGCCCAAGTCTGCATCCTCCTCCTCAACTCTCTCCAAACATGTCCGGCGCGGGAGGCAAGTGGATGGCCTCCTCCGTCACGGAGGGGCACATCAAAAAGTTACGTGGAGCCAGATACTTAGCCGCGGATATCGCGCACCGTCTGCCAGCCGCGGGGCAGGTCATCCCTACCCTAGAACCCCATGAGAGGGTGGTCTTCCTCCACCCCTCGTCCGCGGACTGGGGTTTCCCCTCCACCCATTTGTCCACGGCCTCATGTTCTACTATGGGCTGGACATTCATGACCTGGCCCCAAACTTCATCCTCAACATCTCGGCATTCCTCGTCGTGTGCGAGGCCTTCCTCTGCATCCGGCCCCACTTCGGCCTATGGCTGAAGACCTTCAATATCAAGCCGAAGGTGGTGGGTGGCCAACATGTGGAATGCGGAGGAGCCATGGTGGGAAAAATGCCCAACATTACATGGCTCGAGGGCTCCTTCGTGGAGACCATAAAGGGGTGGCAATCGTGGTGGTTCTACATCACTGAGCCGCGCGACACCAACTGGGCGGCGGCCCCCGAGTTTCGATCCGGAATCCCCACGCGGCTCACTTCCTGGAAGGAGAAGGGCCTGTCCTGGGGTTCATCGGTGGAGCTGGACGGACTCCAGAAATGTATCCGGAACATGACAAGCAAGAAACTTAAGCTTGTCAACATAGTCCAAGTCATGCTCTTCCGCCGGATCCTCCCGTGTCAGCAATGGGATTTCAACTTATGGGAGTTCGACCCGGCCCGGCACCAGACTCTAAGCGAGCTCTTTGACACGATGCACAAAGATGTCTGGAGGGTGTTGTTCAAGGGCGCCGAGGTCCCTCCCTCTCTCACCGTGGACCGCGGGCTAAGCGTGAAGCGCCCTGCGAATCCGGTAAGTTCTGTACATTTGGTAGGACATTTATTTCCCATAGCATAACCCTATGCGGGGTCTGAGCTCTCATGCCTTTAACAGGACTGGGTGGAGGCATCAGAGAAGATCGACTGTTCGGCCCTTCTGCCCGAAGACACTGCGGGCACTCTCCTGACGGAGATGCTGACTCCGGCTCCTTATAAGGTGCTGGAGAAGACCAAGAAGAAGGCCAAGGGAACCCGAAAGAGTTCCCGGTGCCAGGTGGTATCAGACTCATCATCCGATAACTCCGCGACGCACTCCTCCTATGAAGATGAGGAGGAAGATGAAGATGCTCTCCCTCCAGCCGGGGGAGACAAGAAAAGGAAGGCCGCCCCAACCGGGGAGGCCGAAGGGTCCAAGAAAGGAAGGACTCTCCTTCCGGACTGCTCCACCACCACCGCCGAAGGCGAAGACAAGTGGCTGCTCAGGGCCCAGCCCCTGGCGAAGTCGTAAGTATTCGGATACCAGAGTAACTCATAGCATTCCTTTGTCGCACTGCTTCTCCTAACGCCGAATATGATTATGCAGACCGCCCCAAGCCCGTATCGACGTATCCTCGTCGGACGGCTCCTTGGATTCGTCGGATATGGATAGCGATCCACTTCCGACCGCCACCTCCCCTTGCCCTACGGACAATGCCGAGGTATTCTCTCAAGGGGCACCGAGCCGGGGGGAGACAGTCCCGGAGGCGCCTCAAGGCGACCTTACGGACTCCAGGAGCAAGGGGAGCAAGGCTCCCGGGGGCTCCCAGTTCGGCTCTCAGCCAAACACTGCGCCAGAACCTCCAGTGGTTCCGGAATCGGGCAGGCGGCTCCCTTCCAAAAGGGGTAACACGCCCGTGCCGGTGACCTCTGTCCATCCAGAGGCACCGTACAACCTGTTGGGAGCGCTTCGTGGCGCTTCCATCGACGAAGAGCACCGTACTATTATGATTGCGGTGATCAAGAAGGTTCAGTCCACCAAGAGCGGACTGACTGAAGCCTTTGCCAGCCTTCTAACAGGCTTTGAGGTAAGTATTGAAAATGTAGGAAAAATATTACCGCATAGACAGTAGCCCCTGATGCTCTGTTCGGTGTTCACAAAGAAAAGCCGAATAGAGGATCAAATAAAATATGCAGGAGTCTAATATAAGTATGTCTGTATGTGTATGCAGGCTTCGCTTCTGGCCTCTGCCGCACTGACTGCGGAGGTCGCCGCACTTAAGCAGGACCTCGAGGGGTCCCAAAAAGAGCTCGATCTTGCCAAGAGGCAGCTCGAGGAGAACAAAGGTAAGTAATACCTTGTCTATATATAAAAAAAGAAAATGTGGTTGCGAAATGACAAGATCATCATGAATGTGCCAGGGGCCACGACCGAGGTGGCGACCCTAAAGCAAGCGTTGTCCAAGGCCAAAGACAAAGCGGCCAAGGAGCGCACCGAGCGGGAGAAGCAAGAGGCACAGGTGGGTGAGGTGGAGCAAGAGCTCCAGGCCCTTGTGACGAAGCACGAGGCTTTGGAGCTTGACTCGAAGACGCGAGAGTCTGAGCTTGCTGCCGCCCTTGAGAGCATGAAGAATGCCAAGGCTGAAGCCCAAAAGGCCCTCCAGGAAATTGAGGCGATAAGGAAGATAGCAGCGGGTAAGGCATTCAATATGCAAAGCAAGCATGTGAAAGTAAATTACTTGTTACATACCCGAGTCCGGAGCTCTCCAGGAGCCTTCGCAGATTTGCCCCGCAGCGTGTCGGATGCCGCACAGTTATACCAGGCCGAGGAGGGAAGCTCGACGGAGAAGCTGTTCTGGTCTCAGTATACTGGGACCGAACACCCGATGCCTGTGAGCGACCAGCTGAAGCAACTAGTCGAGCTGCACAAGGCGGCCGAACAGGCCTTCAAGGGCTTTATAGTCCGGATGTGGCCTGGCGAAGCCCTTCCCAACAGCTACTTCGGCCTGGTGAGGCGGCTTGTGGATGCCTTCCCATGGCTGGAGGTCATCAAGCGGTCCGTCTACATTGAAGGTGCACGCCGGGCTTTTGCCCATGCAAAGGTGCACTGGGCCAAGATGGACGCTGAGAAGCTGGTGAAGGAGGGGCCGCCGCAGGGCAAGGAGATCGCCACCCCGAGATGTATTATGAGGGTGTCCTGAAGGGTGCCCGACTTGTAGTGGACGAGTGTGCGAAAGCTGGACGCCGTGAAGCTGATTAAGGAAGGGCCGTCGGAGGGCAAGGAGCATCGCCACCCCGAGATGTACTATGAGGTTGTCCTGAAGGGTGCTCGTCTCGTAGCGGACGAGTGTACGAAAGATATAATATTCGAGTAAACTCGCTCATGTAATCCTGTATTTATGAAAACTTGTTCATATGCGCTATGCAACGCTTGTTTGAATTTAAAATATTACCTTCTGTTCGGCTGTTTATCAAATCTGAGAGATGGCTAGTCGTCGGCTTCTGCCCCCATGCCACGAGTGCTGGGGTGTTCGGGATAAACCTGAGCACTGTTGTTCCCATTTTTGGGTCCTTCGAGGGAGGTGCTCAGCACAACGAACAAGGAAATCAGACTATAATGCTTTATCACTCTCACTTAGCCATAGAATTCTATAATTTTAAATTTTGGTGAAGCCCCTAGTATTCGGAAGGCCGAATTCGGGGTGCTATACACGCCTTAAGCCGGACAAAGCCGATTCCTCGCTCTAAGCGGCATAAGTCTTTAGGGACTCGAAACCTCTCGAACAGCGACCAGTCTCTCGCCTTATCATGACAGTCAGTTTTAGCTTTCTCTACTGAGGTGCTTAGCCCAGCAGAACCGGGGCACAATCGCAGTAGTTCTCCCAGTGCTACCTTAGCCGATATAGCGGAACATAAGGTACCAAAACATGGGAGCCGGGAAAACCCAACTATTGACCCAAGACATGATTCGGAGCTGATGCATATAGTCCTATAAGTTCGGGGTGCCGCACTGTTGAAAGTGTTCGGACTTCTCACGCCATATTATGGGGTATGCTTAAGCCCCTGGCGTATTGGCCGTACCAGAGTGTACGGGTGCTGGGTGTCATGAATGAACATATATATATAAAAAGGAAGAATGCAATAATAGTCTTAGTGCTATGCATTGTTTATTCAAAAAGGTCCGTTAAAGCTGAATAATACAAGTAGTGCGATAAGCAAAAAGTAGGACTATTTGACATGTCCCTTCCAAGGGCAAGCTGAGGAATGGTATTAAAGCAAGTATTTCACTCGTTATCGTAATCCACCTGGGAGTTCTGCGGTGCGACGTAGCTTTCTGCCTCCTTGGTTGCTGCATCATGTGTCCGGCAATCATACTGCTGGACAAGATTTCCAGAGATTAAAGTCCTGAAAGAGAAAAATAACAGAGCGGGAAGCCCCTAGTGCAGTTGAGCCGCGTCTTGGGGCGTGCCGTAGTCGTGCCCCCCTCTCCACCTGTGCCCATTGTATTTTTAATGCGTAATTATGTACGCGTGGCACGGATTTCGCCGTTTGGCTAGTCGTGCCCCCCTCTCCACCTGTGCCCATGGTATTTTTAATGCATAATTATGTACGCGTGGCACGAATTTCGCCGTTTGGCTGGGACCGGGGTGGGGGCCGCATTGCTATGCGAGCTCGGAACGTGCCAGGTGGTCTTGTTGCCGATTACTCCGAGCGTGCTTGAAGGTGTCCGGGTCCTTAATCGCCGAACTAGTGGATTGCCTTAAGAGGCTGCTTTGCGCTTCTGCTGCGAGGGCCGCAGTGTGCTCCTCCGTGCGGACAGAGCGCTTTGTGTTTCCATTAACTGTGATGACCCCGCGAGGTCCTGGCATCTTGAGCTTGAGGTATGCATAATGCGGTACCGCATTGAATCTCGCAAATGCGGTTCGCCCGAGCAGTGCATGATAGCCACTGCGGAACGGGACTATATCGAAGATTAACTCTTCGCTTCGGAAGTTATCCGGGGATCCGAAGACCATTTCCAGTGTGACTGAGCCTGTGCAATGGGTCTCTACACCTGGTATGATGCCTTTGAAGGTCATTTTTGTGGGTTTGATCCTTGAGGGGTCTATACCCATTTTGCGCACTGTGTCCTGGTAAAGCAGGTTCAGGCTGCTGCCGCGATCCATAAGGACTGGAGTGAGGTGAAATCTGTCAATGATTGGGTCTAGGACCAGTGCGGAGAATCTGCCATGACGGATACTAGTGGGGTGGTCCCTGCGATCGAAGGTGATCGGACAAGAGGACCATCGTTGAACTTTGGGGCGACTGGCTCCAGCGCATATACGTCCCTTAGCGCACGCTTCCGCTCCCTCTTGGTGATGTGGGTTGCGTATATCAGGTTCACCGTTCGCACTTGTGGGGTGAACCTCTTCTATCCTCCGGTGTCCGGCTGCCGGGGCTCCTCCTCGTCATCGCTATGTGACCCCTTATCTTTGTTTTCGGCATTTAACTTGCCGACCTGCTTGAACACCCAAAAATCCCTGTTGGTGTGGTTGGCTGGCTTCTCGGGGGTGCCGTGTATTTGACACGAGCGGTCGAGTATACGGTCCAAACTGGACGGGCCCAGAGTGCTTCTTTTGAATGGTTTTTTCCGCTGACCGGGTTTAGAGCCTTTGAATCCGGCATTGACTGTCGTATCCTCCGTATTGTCCCTGTTAATGCGGCGCTTGTCTTTGTTGCGATGTGACGTGCCATTGCCATCCTTGGTATTCGAAGTACCATGGTTCTTTGATATGTTATTGCTGCGAGCCAGCCAACTGTCTTCTCCCGCGCAAAAGCGGGTCATGAGTGTCGTGAGGGCTGCCATAGATTTCGGCTTTTCCTAGCCAAGGTGTCGGGCGAGCCACTCGTCGCGGATGTTGTGCTTAAAAGCTACTAGGGCCTCTGCATCCGGACAATCGACGATTTGATTTTTCTTTGTTAGGAACCGTGTCCAGAATTGCCTGGCCGATTCCTCTGGCTGCTGAATTATGTGGCTCAAGTCATCGGCATCTGGTGGTCGCACATAAGTGCCCTGGAAGTTGTCAAGGAATGCGGCTTCCAGATCCTCCCAATAGCCAATGGATTCTGTTGGCAGGCTATTGAGCCAATGCCGAGCTGGTCCTTTGAGTTTAAGTGGGAGGTATTTGATGGCGTGTAGATCGTCACCGCGGGCCATGTGATGTGAAGGAGGAAGTCCTCGATCCATACTGCAGGATCTGTTGTGCCGTCGTATGATTCTATATTTACTGGTTTGAAACCCTCTAGGATTTGATGATCCATTACTTCATCTGTGAAGCATAGGGGGTGTGCGGCGCCTCTGTAGTGGGCTATATCGCGACGCAACTCAAATGAGTCTTGCCCGCTGGGTTCGGCCCGGCCGGATTTACTTTTACTATATCCGGCGTGACGGTTATCGTCTCGCATAGTGGCGCGCCCTCGCGATCTGTAGATCGATCTTGCCTGTTTTGCTTTGTCCTCCAATACGTCTCGCAGGTCTAGCATGTTCCCCCATGCCTTGTCATTTTTATTTGAGTGGCGTCGGGGTGCGGGCTGAGTTTTTGGCTAAAACGCCTCTCTGTCGCGGCCACGAGGTGGCCGGTCACCCGCATCATATGCTAGAGATGTAGGTTTGAGTGCTTCCTCCTCCAGTTGGGGTAGCAACCTACACTTTGGGTAACTCTTGGAGGGGCGTTCGAGTTTATATTCCTCGGCCGCAAGGACTTCAGTTCATCTGTCAGCTAGCAAATCTTGATCAGCTTTCTGCTGTTGTTGCTTTTTCTTAAGGCTATTTGCCGTGGCTATAAGACGACGCTTGAAGCGCTCTTGTTCGACCGGATCCTCAGGCACGGCGAATTCGTCATCGTCGAGGCTTGCCTCGTCTTCGGAGGGAGGCATGTAATTATCATCCTCCGCCTCTCCATCTGTCGCTCTCTCTGGAGGGCTGGCCTCTCCATCCTCCTGCCCTAAATCTTGCTGGAGAGGATTGTTGTCGTGTTCGGCACTGTCCAGAGTGTTATTATCTCCTCTGCCGGGGTCACTGCTTTTGCTTTGGCGAGACTTAGAGCGGCGCCGCTGACGCCGGCGCTTGGGTTGCTTCTTGGAGGGGTCATCCTCCGCTGTCTTGTCGCCATTGCCTTCTTTGGGTGTGTCCATCATGTACATATCATATGATGAGATGGCTGTCCAGTGCCCTGTGGGCAGTGGTTCCTCTTCGCCTCCCGCATCGTCGTCCATACCGTCGATGTCTTCGGAGTTGAAGTCGAGCATGTCGGTTAAGTCGTCGACAGTGGCAACTAAGTGGGTGGTGGGCGGGTGGCGAATTTCTTCGTCATCCGCATCCTAATCCTGCCGGACATAGTTCGGCCAGTACACTCCTGACAAGGAGTGAGGCCTTAATGAGTTCAGTATGTCGCCGAAGGGTGAGTGCTAAAAGATATCCGCGGAGGTAAACTCCATGATCGGAGCCCAATCGGATTCGATAGGCACGGGCGCATGTGGTTGGGAGTCCGTGGCCGGGGAAGGATTCGGCAGTGTGGCATCACTGCTCTCGTGAAGGGTAAGGTCAATATTCGGCTCGATCGCCGCTGAGGATACGGCCTCCGTGGTGGGGTCTATCCACCCGCCCATGGACGGCGCAGCTGGCTCCGAATTGAGGGTCGGAGCGGTTGCCGACGCGATCTCTTGGACACTGTCCGATGGTAGAGCTAAATCATGCTCATCGTGACCATGTGGCGCACTAGGCGAAGGCTCGAATCCGTCGAAGATCAAGTCTCCGCGGATATCTACCGTGTAGTTTAAGCTTCCAAACCTGACCTGATGGCCAGGGGCGTAACTCCCGATCTGCTCCAGATGGCCAAGCGAGTTGGCCCGCAGTGCGAAGCCGCCGAATACAAAGATCTGTCCGGGGAGAAAAGTCTCACCTTGGACTACATCGCTATCGATGATCGTAGGAGCCATCAAGCCTAACGGCGACGACACAGAGGAACTCTCAATGAAAGCACCAATGTCGGTGTCAAAACCGGCGGATCTAGGGTAGGGGGTCCCGAACTGTGTGTCTAAGGTGGATGGTAACAAGAGGCAGGGGACACGATGTTTTACCCAGGTTCGGGCCCTCTTGATGGAGGTAAAACCCTACGTCCTGCTTGATTATACTTGATTATACAAGAGTTGATCTACAACGAGATCGGAGAGGCTAAACCCTAAAAGCTAGCCTATGATATGATTGTGTGTTGTCCTATGGACTAAAACCCTCCGGTTTATATAGACATCGGAGGGGGCTAGGGTTACACAAGGTCGGTTACAAAGGAGGAGATATACATATCCGTATTTCCTAGATTGCCTTCCACGCCAAGTAGAGTCCCATCCGGACATGGGACGAATTCCTCAATCTTGTATCTTCATAGTCTAACAGTCCGGCCAAACGATATAGTCCGGCTGTCCGGAGACCCCCTAATCCAGGACTCCCTCACCCCTCCTTTCGCCCCCATTTGCACTAAGACTATAAATAGACCTCCTATTCATCCTAGCTAGGGTTAGCATTGGTTTAGCTCATATATAGAGATAGAGCATTGCTCATCCACATCGGAGCTACACTACGAGAGAGACCGCGGCCCCTCTTCGGAGAAGATCCCTTTCGATTCAAGACACCTCTAAGGGAAGATCCCCTTGTGCATTCAAGACCTCCTCACAAAGAAGACCGGCTCCTTTGTATCGTCCTTAGTTGTCAGTGGATCATGTGATCTATTATGTACTCGAGGATCTAGCATATGTGTGACTATTTCTTGTTGGTTTGGTGATTTTCTCATGTTTCCCCTCGTGTTCTTCGTGTTCATTGTGGGATCCGCTCCTTTCGTGAAAGGTTAGGTGATTAGGGTTCTACCCTACATCATCTTGGTATCTGGAGCCACATTGATCACGATTTTGGAGCCTCCCCGTTGTGTTGCTAGCCTAGTTTTTGTTGATTTTTTCCCTAATTCGAAAATTCCCCACAAAAATAGCCCCAAATTTTTTTGTGATTTGTTGGTGTGTTGAAATTTTGTTGGATTTGATCCGTGGATTTGCTTTGTTTTGAGTGGGTCTAGCTTTTTCCCCCTTTCCCCACCCTTTCCATCCACGAAATCGCCCGGATTCGACGAATTTCACCTCGTCCACCCCACCCACGTGCAGTTCATCCCATGCTCGAACAGTGCCCAGGCACCGGACGTCCGCTAGCCCCCGAACGTCCGACGACCGGACGACCGCTCACCACCGTTCGTCCGGAGTTACCTGATGAAACTGAATTTCCTTCAGTTTGGTCACCACCACCGCCCCACATTTCCATATAAGCACTACCACCACCTATACACCATCACCACTTCTGCATATCACCACCATTGCTTACCCGTTTCGAACTCCGACACGTGTTGCCACTTCGAGCTTTGAGAATTTGAGTTGCAGTTCCGTGTCCTTTTGTGTTTCGGCTATCTAGGTACGGTTCAACATCAACATCACCGCCGCTCATCTTCACCACGGACGCATCATCAACAACGACCACATCGACTACATCTTGGTATTCGTGCCACCATTTTGACACCATACCATAAGCGAGAACGGTAACCTCGTCTTGGTATCGTGATACATCATTCTAGCCATTACATTGATAGCCATCATAGCTTTACTCCTTTGCGTCGCTTACCCATTGAGACTAGATTTTGAGTATTGCCGGCAACGAGACTTGTGCACATTAGTGATCATACTTCCCATAGCATACATACATCATTGGTGCACATATTGGTATCATCTCCTGTGTCACAAAGTTGTCATCGCATAGACAATTGCTATATTGGTTCCGCAAGCATTGCATGAGAAAATAGCTCAAACAACAAGGAGCCAAACAAGATTTTAAGCAAAAGGGAAAGATAAGCAAAGAGCTTTTAAGCAAGAATGATAGCATCATACGACATTAAGATTGTCATACTAGATCATCTTGGATCATATCATAGAAACACCTTGCATAGAGCATACATGGGATAGAAGTCCTTGCATTTTTGCTAAGTAGGTTGTGCACAAGTCTTGTATCCGCCTATTGTGCAATCGTGCTAGAGTCCCTCTAGTGTTGTGCAACATGAGCATTTTTGTGGACTCCACATTTTGGCTCATCCTTGGTTGCACGACCCCAATTATCTTTTTGCGTGTGTGTTTCCGTGTACCTTATATTGCTTGGTCTACAACTTTGCATTGCAATCTTGCAAATCTTTTCCAACATTATTGAAGCTCACTAACAATTGCATCAAATTTTGTGCCACCATCCTAACCAAGCTCCACCATAAGCTTTTACTTGTGTAGGTGTGACAAACCGACAAGACTTGGTACCAATTGTGCTATTTCCTTGTCCACATTGGAGTGACCATTGATCCACCTTTAACTTCGGTCAAGGTACATTTGGTATTCGTTCTTCTCTTTCTACCACTCACATTTTTCTCTTGGAATGATGGATAGGCCAAGTACTTCTACCAACCCACTCTTCATTGAGCACGACAACGACATGAACTCCTACGTCACCAAGAGCCACCTCTTTGGTGCACAACGTGCTTTGCATCAAGAGCAACAAGCAATGAGTGAACACATCGACAACCTCGCTGCCGACTTGCGACTCTCCAAGCAACGTACAAGGGACTACTTCGACCACAAGATCAATGATCACAAGCAAGAGAACGACACAAGAATGGATGAGATTCGCACTTTGTTGCTCAACCACTCTTCTTCCACTTCGTCCTCATCAAGACGGAGCCGCTGAAGTTGACACTCCGACTTCACCATCTCCGGCTCAAGTACACCGACTTCGAACACTTTTCGACATGCCACACATAACGATCACCAAGCAAGCCTCAATCCTCTACGCGACACCGACTCTCAAGAGCACCGTTAACGGCAAACCCAAGCGGCTTTCGTGCTAGCACAAGAACGTCAACGACAACGCCAACATGAAGAGGAAGAGCGAGCGCCTCTCCAACAAGATGCACAAGATGCCGAGGCTCAACGCCAAGAACAACAACTCCGTGAAGCTCAAGCACTTCAAGCGCAACAAGCCCTCCAAGATTCAAGTCGAGCCATAGCCAACCGAGGCTGACAAGCTCGTGAACATGAAGAAGCACATCGCGAAGAAGCTCACGAACGACGACATCAAGCTCGTGTGCAACGTCAAGCTCGAAAAGTTCCTCCACAAGTTCACCAAGAGCGTGAAGACAACGGGAATCCTCCACGACAAGAGCAACATGAGGTTGACAACCCTCCTCGCTAAGAGCACAATGAGTTTGACAATCATCAACAACATGGGCGTCATCATCCTCGACCCCAACATAATGAAGAGCAACGCTACGGAAAGCTAAAGTTCACCATACCCAAGTTCAATGGAAGCAATGATCCCGAAGAGTACCTTTCATGGGCATTGAAGGTCGACAAAATCTTTCGTTTGCACAACTATGAAGAAGAGAAGAAGATCGCAATGGCATCCCTTGAGTTCCAAGACTATGTCCTCATTTGGTGGGAACAAGTAATCGAGCGCCGTGAGGCAAGAGGTGAACCACCCATCTCTACTTGGGCGCAAATGAAGGTTGTCATGAGAGCATGCTTTGTGCCTACCTACTACAACCACGACCTTTTCAAGAAACTTCAACTACTCAAGCAAGGAACCAAGAGCATTGAAGAGTACTACAAGGAGATGGAGATTGCCATTATAAGAGCCAATGTCACGGAAGATGATGGGCAAACAATGGCACGTTTCTTGAATGTACTCAACCATCCTATCAAGAAGATCGCCGACTTCCAACCATACTCGAACCTCATCGAGCTAGTGCATCAAGCTACCAAAGCGGAATGTCAAGTGCAAGACGGTTACAAGTATGCCAAGTTCTCATCCAAGTAATACGGCTTCTCCAACAACCAAGCTTCAATGACTCCAACACCTTCTACATCAACAAAGCCTTCTATAAGCAACGTCGACGAGTCGAGTTCCAAGAAAGCTTCATCAACTCCAAGTCATCCTCCTACAACGAACAACTTCAAGCCGAGAGCTTCATCATCATCCACTCCAACCAATGAGACCATCAAGATGAGTTCCTTCAAATGCTTCACATGCGGAGGCCGAGGCCACAAGTCCTATGTGTGCACCAACAAGCGGACCATGATCCTCAACAACGACGACACTTACAACTCAATGAGTGAAAGAGAAATGGAAGCCCTTGAGCAAGTCGCCATGCACCGGCAAGCGAACGATGAAGAAGAACAAGTCTTTTGCGATGAAGATTCAAGTCCCGCTCTAGTTGTCTGCAAGGTCTTGACTCTCCAACATCACCAAGAAGAAGACCAACGATGCCACATCTTTCATACCAAGGCCGGCATCAATGGACGATCCGTCAAGGTCATCATCAATGGAGGGAGTTGTCATAACCTCGCAAGTGAAGAACTTTGCCCCAACTTCCAATTGCCCAAGATGAAGCACCCACATCCCTACAAAGTTCAATGGCTTAGCGACTCTGGCACTATCCAAGTCGAGCATCGAGTACAATTCTCCTTCAAAATTGGCGCCTACGAGGACACTTTGGAATGTGACATCGTTCCAATGACTGTTTTCCACCTTCTTCTTGGACGCCCATGGCAATTTGATATAGGTGTCATCCACAACGGCCGAACGAACCACTACATCTACAAGATGAAAGGAAAGTAGTACATACTTTGCCCCATGTCTCCAAGCCAAGTGATCGCCGACAAGCAAGCCACCCATCATGGAGAGAATAGTGAGAGAGCGAACCACCAAAAAGAGAGTGAGTGCCACAAGCCCAAATTGAGTGCCTCCACGATGAGCGAAAAGAAGAACTTAGTTCTATTTGCCACCACAAGTGAGATAAGAGGAGTGTGTGAGAACCCATCTAGTGTCCTACACTATGTCCTTTTGTGCAAGGACAATGCAACACAAGCTAACACCTCTCACGCTCTACCTTTAGTGTTGTCTTCTCTTTTGCAGGAATTTCAACATGTTTTCCCTGACGAGCTACCTCCGGGACTACCTCCACTACGAGGCATCGAGCACCGCATCGACCTCATCCCCGGAGCACCTCTTTCGAACAAAGCTCCCTACCACATCAACACCGAAGAAACCAAAGAAATATGAAGGCAAGTAAAGCATCTCATAGACCATGGACATGTGCGTGAAAGTTTGAGTCCTTGTGCTGTTCCGGTCATTCTTTTGCCAAAACGAGACGATAGCTTTCGCATGTGCTTCAATTGTAGGCCTATCAATGCTATCACCGTTCGTTATAGGTATCCCATTCCACGCCTTGACGATATACTTGATGAACTTAGTGGTGCCACTATCTTTTCAATAAGTGATCTTAAAAGTGGTTACTATCAAATCCGCATACAAGATGGTGATGAATGGAAAACCGCTTTCAAAACCAAGTTTGGGTTGTATGAGTGGTTAGTCATGCCTATGGGTCTATCGGAAGCACCGGGTACTTTTATGTGTCTGATGAATCATGTCTTTCTCCCTTACATTTGTGTGTTTGTTGTGGTCTACTTCGATGATATCCTTGTTTATAGCAAATCTCTCCAAGATCATGTCACCCATGTTCGAACCGTTTGCAAACTCTTCGAAACGAGCATCTCTTTGCTAACATGGAAAAGTGCCTTTCCGGCGTTGATAAGCTAGTTTTCTTGGGTTTTGTTGTATCTTCTAAGGGTGTTCATGTAGACGAGTCCAAGATCAATGCTATTAAGACTTGGCCACAACCAACCAACTTGCATCAAGTGAGTAGCTTTCTTGGCCTTGCGGGTTATCGTCGCTTTGTGAAAGATTTTATCACCATTGTGTCGCCTTTGCATGCTTTGAGCAAGAAAAATGTGCCTTTTGTTTGGGGACCATCCCAAGATACCACTTTCAATGAGCTTAAGAATTTACTTAGTCATGATCCCATGATTGCTTTACCCGACTTTGACAAGCCCTTTGAGATTCATTGTGATGCTAGTGGTAATGGCATAGGAGGTGTGTTAACGCAAGAGAAGCGCCCCATAGCTTACTCTAGTGAGAAACTTTCCGGAGCGCAACTCAATTACCCCATCTATGACAAAGAGCTATATGCTTTAGTGCGAGTTTTGCGCGAATGGGAACACTATCTCCGCCCTCATGAATTTATCATTCATACCGATCATGAAACGCTCAAGCACCTTAAGGGCCGAACCAAGTTGAAAAAGTGTCATGCTAAATGGAGTGAATTTATTGAGTCTTTTCCTTATGTCATCAAGTACATTAAAGTTAAGGAAAACATCATGGCGGATGCCCTTTCCTACTTATGCATGCTTGTTACTCAACTTGAATTGGATGTCATTGGCTTTGAGCACATAAAAGACTTGTATGAGCATGATCCTACTTTTGCTACTCCTTATGCCAAATGTTTGACGCATATATCTTGGGAACGCTATTATATCAAAGATGGATATCTTATGAGAGCTAACAAGCTTTGCATCCCCAAGTCTTCTCTTCATTTGTTGCTTTTGCAGGAATCTCATGGAGGAGACTTAATGGGACAGTTTGGACATGACAAGACTTTCGCCATGCTCTCCAAGAACTACTATTGGCCCAAGATGTTTCACGACGTCAACCGCTTCACCAACCGATGCTCTACATGTCGCAAACCTAAGTCAAAAGCTCAATCCCATGGCCTTTACATGCCTCTCCCAATTTGTAACGCCCCGAGACCGTTGCGCCAGGTGTCTTCCAGTTATTCGCTTTTGTTGCCTTGTCTTTTGCTTGCGTGTTGCATCTTGTCATGTCATCATGTGCATTGCATCATCATGTTTGCAAAACTTGCTTTCGTCCGGGTCTCCCCGTTCCTTCCGTTGTCCGTTCTGAGCCCAGACACACTTGCACGCGCCCGCGGCACATCCGAAATAGTATTTTATAAGTGGCTAGAAAATATTCTCAGAATGGGTTGAAAGTTGGCATGCGGTGTTGTTATAGTGTAGATAGGTGGCCTGCCAAGTTTCATCGCATTCGGAGTTCGTTTGACGCCCCAACGATTAACTATAGTGGCAGTATAACCGGTCAAACGTCGGACGTTTTCGGTCTCCGAAAACAGTCGCGGGGCCTCTCTCTCTTCTCTTCTCTCAGCACAAGACCATCTACACAGTCCACTACCTACCGCCAGGCCTAACCTAAGCTCTCTCGTCAGCCCAAGGCACTCCTCGCGTGCACGTCCAAAACTGTCCCGAACCCGACCCGGATAGTCATCACCGTTGGGTCCAGAACATCCCCAAACATCTACAAAACATCTCCATTTTGTTAATTGGACTTCCTAGCATATATTTTCTCGACCGTCCGATTACGATCGGAGGGACGAGGTAGCCCCTACCCAAAAATCCATATGCTATATATATCAGTCAAACCCTAGTTTGAGGCTTGTCACATCCATCCTTCCCTTCCGCCGCCACCCGACCTACTCCCCTCTTCCTCGGGATCTCCCTCGAGCCAAATCAGTAGCCACCACTTTCCCCTCCTCGATTTGGGCACCGAACCAACCAGCCACTCCTCTCGATCCACCTACCACAGCGCTTGCCTCCCTCGTTTTCCCAATCCAATCACCAGCACCCGATTCCCCTGCCCGAACTCCTCTTCGCGCCTGCAGCTCCTCGCCGGAGCAGGCAACCGGGCTGCAGCTGTTGGCCACCTACTGCATCGCCAGGCCAGCCTCCTATCTCCTCCTTCTCCTTCTGTTCCCTCCTTCCTCTCTCCTTCCCGTAACTTTCTCCACCTCCCTCTATTTTCTCTCACTGGGAGAACAAGGAGCTTCGGCCTCCATGGATTTCGCACCAGAGCTCCAACCGCGCCGGATCCCCCTCTTCCACCTCTGCGCCTCCCTGTGCTCGTTGGGACTGAAGCTCGTAGCCCTACAGCCCTGCATCGGCACCCATAATCGCTTCCCGCATCGATCCACCATGAGCAGCAGCAGCCACTGCACCCTCTTGCTGACGAGCCCCGCAGATGAGCCGCCGCCTTCCTCCATGCCTCCTCGTCGGCCTCATCCACCTTCCTCCTGCGCCCGCACTCTGACCGCGCACCCATGCTCGAACGCAAGGACCCGCCGCCTCGCCGCTTTTCCCTTCCCTGCCTCTGCGCACGTCCGCATGCCCGAGCCAAGTTGAGCTCGGACTTGAGCGCCCTGCCGCTCCTAGCCTTCCCGCGCCCTGGATCCTACCGGGAACCGACTCCCCGTTGTCAAGACCTCTCGGATCCGCGCCATCGCCTCGTGATGCCCCGCCTTCGCCAAGTCCCGCGCTGCCATGTCCTGTTCCAGTTCAAGCCAAGGAGGACGAACGCCAACAACCCATTCTGCTCGAGCGTTGACCGCATCCCGCTCAAGCGCTATGCGCCAGGCACGTAGCGAGGCCGGCCCAAGCAGCTCCCCTCCACCTCGTTCGGTCCTGCCTTGGCCCATTGTGAGACGCCCCCTAGCAGCGCCTCTTTTGTTTTTTTTCAGTTGGCCCAACTTGCACCAGATTCGGCCCATATGTGTTTTTTTAGTTCTGCGAATTTACTAATTTTCCTTCACATGCATAATTACAGAATATGCCATCATTTTAAAAATGCTCACACCTAAATAACCGTGTATCAGATTTAAACAAACTTAACATGAAAGTTTCTTAGAATTTTGTATAGTTTCATAATATGTAATTTTCATCAATGTTTAAAATGTTGTTTGTGTAATTTTTCCCATACGCCATGCTAAAATGATTTAATTCATAACTATTTAACCGTAGCTCCAAATTTAATAATCTTTATATGTAAATGGGGTAGAAAAATGCATAGTTTAACATGGTGGCATCTCTTTGCATGTTTAACAACTCTAAAATATGGTTTAGGGAAGAACAGGACCAAACCTAATATATGCACATGAGGAGTTTCCGGATTTGTTGTTTGTTGTTCCGGCCTCATTTAAACTTGCCTAGATAGGTAGTTTTCTTTTGCTTCACCTCTTGCCATGCTAACCAACATTTAATATTGTTGAGTATATAAACGGGAGAGAACTAAAAGTCATGTGCTGTTTTCTTCAGTATGCAACTCCGTTGCATATTGAGCTCCACTTAATTTGTAGTGTTGTTTGTTGCACTTTGCCATGCCATGCCTCATTAATCCGGACATGCATCATACTTGGGTGTGCATCATGCCATGCTTATGTGTTGGTTGTTTATTATGTTGTTTGCTTCTTTCCGGGTTGCTTCTCGCTTTAGCTTTAGTTTCGCTCCGGAGTTGTGAGGATCCATTCGACTACGTCCGTTTGTCTTCTTCATGGACTCGTTCATCTTCCTTGTGGGAACTCAGGCAAGATGACCATACCCTCGAAATCACTTCTATCTTTGCTTGCTAGTTGTTTGCTCTATTGCTATGCCGCGATACCTACCATTTGCTTTATCATGCCTCCCATATTGCCATGTCAAGCCTCTAACCCACCTTTCCTAGCAAACCGTTGTTTGGCTATGTTATCGCTTTGCTCAGCCCCTCTTATAGCGTTGCTTGTTGCTGGTGAAGATGAAGTTTGTTCCATTTGGAACATGGATATGTTGGGATAACACAATATCTCTTATTTTAATTAATGCATCTATATACTTGGTAAAGGGTGGAAGGCTCGGCCTTATGTCTGGTGTTTTGTTCCAATTTTGCCGCCCTAGTTTCTGTCATACCGGTGTTATGTTCCTTGATTTTGCGTTCCTTACACAGTTGGGTTATAATGGGAACCCCTTGACAGTTCGCTTTGAATAAAACTCCTCCAGCAAGGACCAACCTTGGTTTTACCATTTGCCTCACCACCACCTACCCTTCCCTCTGGTCATCTTTACTTTAAGCCCCCCGGGCTAGTGCTTGTCTAAGTGTTGGTCCGAACTGAGTAGACTGCGGGGCCACCTCGGGGAAACTTGAGGTTTCGTTTTACTTGTAGGATGTCTCATCCGGTGTTGCCCTGAGAACGAGATATGTGCAGCTCCTATCGGGATGTCGGCGCATCGGGCGGTCTTGCTAGTCTTGTTTTACCATTGTCGAAATGTCTTGTAATCGGGATTCTGAGTCTGGTCGGGTCTTCCTAGGAGAAGGAATATCCTTCGTTGATCGTGAGAGCTTGTGATGGGCTAAGTTGGGACACCCCTGTAGGGTTTTGAACTTTCGAAAGTCGTGCCCGTGGTTATGGGAAGATGGGAATTTGTTAATGTCCGGTTGTAGAGAACTTGACACTTCACTTAATTAAAATGCATCAGCCGCGTGTGTAGCCATGATGGTCTCTTTTCGGCGGAGTCCGGGAAGGGAACACGGTTTCGTGTTATGCTTGAACGTAAGTAGTTTCAGGATCACTTCTTGATCACTTCTAGTTCACGACTATTGCTTTTCTTCTCTTCTCGCTCTCTTTTGCGTATGATAGCCACCATATGTGCTAGTGCTTGCTGCAGCTCCACCTCACTACCTTTTCCTACTTATAAGCTTAAATAGTCTTGATCGCGAGGGTGTGAGATTGCTGAGCCCCCGTGGCTCACAGTTTACTTCCAAAACCAGTTGCAGGTGCCGATGATAACCATGCAAGTGACGCAACCGAGTTCATGGAGGAGCTTGATGAAGATCATGTTCGTTGTGTTGTTTCATTTCCAGTTGAACAGTAGTGGCGCCCAGTCGGGGCGATCGGGGATCTATTGCATTTGGGGTTGTCTTTATTTTGGTTCCGTAGTCAGACCTTGATTGTATTTTGGATGATGTAATACTATATTTATTGTATTTGTGTGAAGTGGCGATTGTAAGCCAACTCTTTATCCCTTTCTTATTCAGTACATGGGATATGTAAAGATTACCCCTCTTGTGACATGCCTACAATGTGGTTATGCCTCTAAGTCGTGCTCCGACACGTGGGAGATATAGCCGCATCTTGGGTGTTACACAATTCCATATCAACCATGGGAAGATATTAGCATGGATTTTGTACTTGGATTGCCTAGGACTAGAAATGGAAAGGATTCGGTATTTGTCGTTGTGGACCGCTTCTCTAAGATGGCACATTTCATTCCTTGCAACAAGATAGATGATGCTTCACATGTTGCCAATCTATTTTGTAGGGAAATATTGCATCTACATGGAGTGCCAAAGACGATCGTCTCGGACCGCGACGTCAAGTTCCTAAGCTACTTTTGGAAGACCCTCTATGCCAAGCTCGAAATCAAGCTACTATTCTCCATGACGTATCATCCGCAAACCGACGGCCAAACGGAGGTGACCAACCGCAAACTCTCCACTCTACTTCGAGTACTCATCAAAAAGAACATCAACGAGTGGGAGGAGTGTCTACCTATCGCCGAGTTCGCCTACAACTGAGAAAAACACTCAACAACCGGCAAGTCCCCCTTCGAGGTCGTCTACGGATTCAACCCATTGTCACCATTGGACATTCTTCCTCTACCACTCCAAGAGCGCATCAATTTGGACGCAAGTGCACGTGTGAATCATCTCAAGAAGGTGCATGAAGATACAAGGCATACCATCGAGCACCAAGTACAACGACTTGCGACCAAGCTCAACATCAACAAGCACCCTATGGTATTCAACACTGAAGATCTTGTGTGGCTACACCTTCGCAAGGACCACTTTCCCCAAGAACGCAAGTCCAAACTTCGACCACGAGCGGATGGACCCTTCAAGGTGCTTGCACGCTACAACAACAACGCATACAAAATCGACATTCCACGCGACAAGTACTCCATGAGCGACATCTTCAACGTCAAAGATCTCTCTCCCTACCATGGTGATGAAGAATTTGATCCGAGGACGGATCTTCCCAAAGGGAGGGGAGATGATGCGGAACATCCCAAGGTCATCCCCATGGACCTACCATCGTCTCACCAAGTGCCTAGCGGACCCATGACACGAGCACGTGCAAGAGCTCTCGAAATCGAGGTGACATCTCTCCTCTCACATTTCCACATCGATGCACATGAGACATGGCTACTACCTCAAACGGAGACATTGTGCATACTCAGGTATCAAGGAGTTGGCCATGAAGAAGCTAAGGAGCAAGGAGGGTCAGAAGAGGAAGATGGACGTGAAGACGGAGAAGAAGAGGAGCTACGGAAGAAGCCCGAGCCACCAGACGATCGGTCGGGACCAGACGTATGGAGCCTGAAGTCCCAGCCACCGGACGACCGGTCGGGACCGGACGTCTGGCACATGACGCCCCAGCCGAGCTACAGCGAGCGGACGTCCAGCCCGGACCGGACGACCGGCGCCACTACACCCGAGCCAATAGCAGCGGAAGTATGAAGTGACCGGATGTCTGACACCCCCATCACAGAATGGATCCAGCGGATGTCCGGAAGCCACGGGACGTCTGGACGCCATTGAGCCACTGGACGACTAGTCCCAAGTGGACGTCCGGTACCTGGCTGTGTCTAGTTTTGGGCCCGAGGCCCATGTACCCCCTCCTTTCACCCCCATTTTCACTAAGACTATAAATATACCTCCTATTCATCCTAGCTAGAGTTGGCATTGGTTTAGCTCATATTTAGAGATAGAGCATTGCTCATCCACATCGGATCTACTCCATGAGAGAGACCGTGGCCCCTCTTCGGAGAAGATCCCATTGGATTCAAGACCCCTCTAAGGGAAGATCCCCTTGTGGATTCAAGACCTCCTCACAGAGAAGATCAGCTACCTTTGTATCGTCCTTAGTTGTCCGTGGATCATGTGATCTCTTATGTACTCGAGGATCTAGCATATGTGTGACTATTTCTTGTTGGTCTAGTGATTTTCTCGTGTTTCCTGTCATGTTTCCCCTCGTGTTGTCCCTCGTGTTCTTCATGTTCATCGCGGGATCCGCTCCTTTCGTGAAAGATCGGGCGATTAGGGTTCCACCCTACATCAGGGGAGGCTTAAGTCAATGTTATATTCATGCCCCAAACATGAGCTCTCAAGAGAAATTATTATCCAGAATTTTTATGCTCGGCTTTCTCGTAATGATCAAACCATGCTTGATACTTCTTGTGTTGGTTCTTTTATGTAGAAGACTATTGAATTCTGGTGGGATCTTTTGGAAAGAATTAAACACAACTCTGAAAATTGGGAGCTCGACAAAGGTAAAGAGTCAGGTATTAAACTTAAGTATGATTGTGTGAAATATTTTATGAATATCGATGCTTTTCAAAAATTTAGTACTAAATATGGACTTGACTCTGAGATAGTAGCTTACTTTAGTGAATCATTTGCTACTCATGTTGATCTCCCTAAAGAGAAGTAGTTTAAATATCACCCACCTATTAAAGAAGAAATTAAAGAACCGGTACCCGTTAAATAAGAAACTATAATTTGTGATGTTGATAAAGTTGTTCCTACTGCTTATATTGAGAAACCACCTTTCCCTATTAGGATAAAAGAACATGCTAAAGTCTTAACTGTGGTCAACAAAAGCTATATTAGAATACCTAAACCTGATGAACAAATTAAAGTAGAACCTAGTATTGCTATGGTTAAGGATCTCTTTGAAGAAAATGTACATGGGCATGTTATTTACTTCTGTGAAGAAGCTGCTAGAATTGCCAAACCTGATAAAAAGGATAAACATAGACCTGTTTTTGGCATGCCCGTTGTTTCAGTTAAAATAGGAGATCAGTGTTATCATGGTTTATGTGACATAGGTTCTAGCGTGAGTGATATTCCTTATTCCTTATATCAAGAAATTATGAATGACATAACACCCGTAGAGATAGAAGACATATATGTTACTATCAAACTTGCTAATAGAGACACTATATCACCAATTGGGATTGTTAGAGATGTTGAAGTCTTGTGTGGGAAAATAAAATACCCTACTGATTTTCTTGTTCTTGGTTCCCCACAAGATGACTTCTGTCCCATTAACTATAGACCTTTCTTGAACACCGTTAATGCTAGAATAGACTGTGAGAAACAAACTGCTGGTGTTAGTTTTGGTGATGAGTCTCATTGGTTTAATTTTTCCAAGTTTAGTATAAAACTTCATGAAAAAGAATTGCCTCATAAATATGAATTAATTGGCCTTGCTTCTATTATTTTGCCTCCTACTGATCCACTAGAACAATATTTGCTAGACCATGAAAATGATTTACATATGCATGAAAGAAATGAAATAGATAAGATTTTGTTTGAACAGCATCCTCTGCTTAAACACAATTTTCCTATTAAAACTCTAGGAGGTCCTCCTCCACCTAAAGGTGATCCTTTGTTTGAATTAAAACAATTGCCAGACACTTTGAAATATGATTATCTTGAAGAAAAGAAGATATGTCCTATTATTATTAATGCTAACATTTCAAAACATGAAGAAGAAAGATTATTGAAAGTTCTAAGGAAGCACCGAGCTGCTATTGGATATACTCTTGATGATTTAAAGGGCATTAGTCCCACTCTATGTCATCACAAAATTAATATGGAACCTGATGCTAAACCCGTTGTTGATCACCAACATCGATTAAATCCAAAAATGAAGGAAGTGGTAAGAACATAAATATTAAAACTTCTGGAAGCAGGTATAATCTATCCTATAGCTAATAGTCGATGGGTAAGTCCTGTTCATTAAGTCCCTAAAAAGGGAGGTATTACCATTGTTCCTAATGATAAGAATGAACTTATTCCACAAAGAATTGTTATAGGTTATAGAGTGGTAATTGATTTTAGAAAATTGAACAAAGCAACAAGAAATGATCATTACCCTCTACCTTTTATTGATCAAATGCTAGAAAGATTATCTAAGACACACATTTTTGCTTCCTTGATGGATATTCTGGTTTTTCACAAATACCTGTCTCTCAACCTGATCAAGAAAAGACTACTTTTACTTGTCCCTTTGGAACATATTCTTATAGACGTATGCCTTTTGGTTTATGCAATGCGCCTGCTACCTTTCAAAGATGTATAACTGCTATATTCTCTGACTTTTGTGAAAGGATTATTGAGGTTTTCATGGATGATTTCTCTGTTTCTAGGAAGTCTTTTGATGATTGTTTAAGCAATCTTGATCGAGTTTTGCAGAGATGCGAGCAAACAAATCTTGTCTTGAATTGGGAAAAGTGCCACTCTGTGGTTAATGAAGGTATTGTCTTGGGCCATAAAATTTCTGGAAGAGGTATTGAAGTGGACAAAGCTAAGGTTGATGCAACTGAGAAAATGCCATGTCCTAAAGATATCAAAGGTATTCGTAGTTTCCTATGTCATGCTGGTTTCTATAGGAGATTTATCTAAGACTTCTCTAAAATTTCTAGGCCTCTTATGAATCTTTTGCAAAAGGACATTCCTTTTGTTTTTGATGATGATTGTTTAGAAGCTTTTGAAACACTCAAGAAAGCCTTAATTTCTGCACCTATTGTTCAACCACTTGATTGGAGCTTGCCTTTTGAAATTATGTGTGATGCTAGTGATTATGCTGTTGGTGTTGTTCTAGGACAAAGAGTTGATAAGAAACTGAATGTTATTCATTATGCTAGTAAAACTCTAGACAGTGCTCAACGAAATTATGCTACTACTGAAAAGGAATTCTTAGCAGTGGTGTTTGCTTGTGATAAATTTTGACCTTACATTGTTGATTAAAAAGTAATTGTTCACATCAATCATGCTGCTATTAAATATCTTATGGAAAAGAAAGATGCTAAACCTAGACTCATTCGATGGGTTCTCCTGCTACGAGAATTTGATTTACATATCACTGATAGAAAATGAGATGAGAACCCCGTAGCTGATAACTTGTCTAGGCTTGAAAATGTACCTGATGACCCACTACCTATTGATGATAGTTTTCCTGATGAGCAGTTAGCTGCAATAAATGTTGCTCACAACACTCCTTGGTATGCTGACTATGTTAATTACATTGTTGCTAATATTTACCACCTAGTTTTACATATCAACAAAAGAAAAAAATTCTTCTATGATTTAAGACACTACTTTTGGGATGACCCACATATTTATAAAGAAGGAGTAGATGGTGTTATTAGATGTTGTGTACCTGAGCATGAACAGGGACAAATCCTATGGAAATGTCACTCCGAAGCTTATGGAGGGCATCATGCTAGAGATAGAACAGCTCACAAGGTATTGCAATCTGGATTTTATTGGCCTACTCTCTTAAAGGATGCCTGTAAGTTCGTCTTATCTTGTGCTGAATGCCAAAGAATAGGTAATATCGGTAAGCATCAAGAAATGCCTATGAATTATTCACTTGCCGTTGAACCATTTGATGTTTGGGGATTTGATCACATGGGACGTTTTCCTTCCTCTAATGGGTATACACATATTTTGGTTGTTGTTTATTATGTTACTAAATGGGTAGAAGCTATTCGAACCAGTAGTGCTGATCACAACACCTCTATTAAAATGCTTAAGGAAGTTATTTTCCCAAGGTTTGGAGTCCCTAGGTATTTAATGACTGATGGTGGTTCCCACTTTATTCATGGCGCTTTCCGTAAAATGATTGCCAAGCATGATGTTAACCATAGAACTGCATAACCTTATCATCCTGAGTCTAGTGGTCAAGTTGAACTTAGCAATAGAGAAATAAAATTAATCTTGCAAAAGACTGTCAATAGGTCCCGAAAGAATTTGTCTAAGAAATTATATGATGCACTTTGAGCTTGTAGAACAGCATATGAAAATCCCATGGGTATGTCTCCTTATAAAATGGTTTATGGAAAAGCTTGTCATTTGCCTCTTGAATTAGAACATAAAGCATATTGGGCAATGAAAGAATTGAACTATGATTTCAAACTTGCTAATGGAAAGAGGTTATTTGATATTAGCTCTTTAGATGAATGGAGAACCCAAGCTTATGAAAATGCCAAGTTGTTTAAAGAAAAAGTCAAAAGTTGGCATGGTAAGAGAATCCAAAAGCATGAGTTTAAAGTAAGAGAATATGTTCTTTTGTACAACTCTCGTTTCAGATTCTTTGCAGCAAAACTCCTCTCAAAATGGGAAGGCCCCTATGTCATCGAGGAGGTTTATTGTTCTAGAGCCGTCAAAATAAATAATGTTGAAGGTACTAACCCAAAGGTTGTTAACGGGCAACAAATAAAACATTATATCTTAGGTACGCCCATTAATGTTGAAAGTAATATTATCCAAACTTTGACACCGAAACAACATATAAAAGAGTCCTTCCAGAACACTCCAGAATCATTAAAATAAGGAGGTATGTGATATGGTAAGTAAACGGACTCCAAAAAATATGCAAAAATATTTTTTGTTAGTTCTGGAATATTTAGAAAAATGGGAAAAAATAAGAAACTTCCAGGAAGCGTACCCTGGTGGGCACAAGACACCAAGGGCGCGCCCAGCTGGGTACCTTCCGGACTCCATTTTTCTACAGCTTGCTTGTTTCCCAAGATAAAAAATCTTAATATACCCCCTGAACCTGTTGACCACCTTATCACGGAGAAATCTTCTGTTTTCTTTTCTTGTTGCTTTCCTGTCAGATCTGAAAAATATGTCGTCCCAAGACTCCGAGGGTGAGAGTTATGATGTTGATTTCATCACAAACCCCAAGTACAATGGGGATGTGGAGCGCTATGGCTGGACCACAGAGGAAGAGGAATATTATTATCCTAGGGAGAAGCATGAGATGAGCTCAGATGAAGATGAACCTCCGCTACCTCAACCTGGGGACATGCATGTGGAATTCAAGAAGTCAAGCCTCCCCAATAAAGCAAAGAGGCCTATGGTTCAGTTTATACGTTTTTGCTTTTTGCAGGAATGCAAGCAGGACATATGTAAGAGGGTACTGGAGCTCGAGCAGGAGGTCGGTGAATTGAAGGAGGAAAATTCCATCCTCAAGTGTAAGCTAAGGAAGAAAGGGAAACCACTGAGGTAGTCCTGGATTAAGGGGTCCTCGGGTGTCCAGGCTATGTGATATGGGCCATACCGATGGGCCGTGAAGATACAAGGTAGAAGACTTTTCCTTTCTCTGTAAAACCAACCCTGTACAACCCTAGGCCCCTCCGGTGTCTATATAAACCGGAGGGTTTAGTCCGTAGAGGCTATCAAAATTCATATAGGCTAGACATCTAGGGTTTAGCCATTACAATCTCGATGTAGATCAACTCTTGTAACCCATGTACTCATCAAATACAATCAAGCAGGACGTAGGGTTTTTCCCCCATTAAGAGGGCCCGAACCTGGGTAAACATCGTGTCTCCCTTGTCTCCTGTTTCCTTCGATCCTCAGACGTATAGTTCGGGACCGCCTACCCGAGATCGGCCGGTTTTGACACTGACATTAGTGCTTTCATTAAGAGTTCCACTATGCCGTCGGCAGAAGGTCGGTGGCTCGTACGATCATCAACAACCATACCATTTCTGGGGAAACATTCCTCCCCGGTCAAATTATTGTGTTCGGCGGCTTCATTCTGTGTGCCAACTCAATTGGCCACCTCGAACAGATTGACAGCTACGCCCCTGGTCAAGAGATCAGTTTTGGGAACCTAAATTATGTCGCTGATATCCGAGGGGACTTGATATTCGAAGGGTTTGTGGCCCCTACCACCGCTCTGGCCTTAGATCCATAGCAAACTGCTAGGTCCAAAGATGAGAGTTTGGAGCCCGCCGGACTCTCTGCTATGATGCTCACTATTGGAGATCCGGAGGCGATTGTGTCCTCGGCAAACTTGGAATCATATTGGGTTCCCCCTATCATTGAAAGGCCGTTCTCGCCCCTGGACTCTAGCTCCAAACTCCCCAAGTCCACGCGAAGCGAGCATGGCCAAGAGGCCTTTGCCCTTTCCAGCCCCACAGACTCTCGTTCCCCGTCCAATCCACACTTTTAAACGAGGCTCTAGACTTAATGCATTCCCTCGCCATTACAGAGGAATCACATCCGAACTATGCCCAGCCCGGATTAGGGGCTGAGAGCAGGAAATTTTATGTACCACCCACCACCCACTTCATAGCCACCGTCGAGGACTTAACCGACATGTTGGATTACACCTCCGAAGACATCGACACCATGGACGACGATGCCGGAGACGAACAAGGCTAACACCCGCCGCTTACCAGACATTGGACGGCCACCTCCACATACGACGTGTATTTGGTGGATACACCGAAAGAAGATGATGGCGAAGGTAGGAAGGATCCGGTTGAGGAAAAACCTGCTGAGGCACCACCGAAGTGTCGACACCAGCGACGCCGCTCAAAATTGCGTCATGAAAAAGACAGTAATACCGGCACTGGAGACAATAACACTCCAGAGAACGCCGAAGCCCCCGTCGATCCCACATCTGAACAGGATGATGTGGAGGAGGGGCAAGTTAACCCCGATGATCCGTTCGGGAATGAGGATTTGGAAGATAGCAACTATCTACAGCTCTCCAAGGATGATGTCAGCCTCGGCAACGAAGATTTCATCAAGCCAGTGGAACCCCTTGAGCAGGAGCACTTTAAGCGCCAACTGATCATTACTGCAAGAAGCCTAAAAATGCACCAGCAACGGCTCCAAGCCGAACAGGATACACTCAATGACAGATGGACCCAGGTCCTAGCCGCCGAAGAATATGGCCTCCAACGCCCAACAAAGAGTTATCCGAAGCGTCTACTACTACCACAATTCGATGGCGAGGCCTTCGAGCCAATACTATCGAAACATGACCGCATTGATGAACTAGATGGGCCACCATGTGGGCGAGATAAAAGCGGCCACCTACGCCGAACACTAACCCGCACCATCTCACCGAAGGGGCAGAGAAACAGCAGCTCCAGGATACACCTATGACCTATGATGGGACTTGAGCAATTGAACAGACCAAGCCAGATCAATTTATGGATCAAGGGGGCGTGCCCCAACGCGAGAAGATGACTGTCAAGCCTGGCGCAATAGGCACAACCTCACCAGGGCCGAAAACTGCATACGGATGTCATCCGAACTCCGTCGTGACGTTGCATGATACAGAGGCGCCACACACCCCTTATGCTTTACCGACGAGGTAATGCAATACCAGTTCCCAGAAGGGTTTAAAAATGTAAACATCGAATCATACGACGGCACGACCGATCCCGCGGTATGGATTGAAGATTTCCTTCTCCATATCCACATGGGCCGCGGTGACGATGTCCACGCCATCAAATACCTCCCCTTAAAGCTGAAAGGACCAGCACGACACTAGCTAAATAGCCTCCCAGAAAACTCTATTAGTAGTTGGGAAGATTTGGAAGATGCCTTTAGAGACAGTTTACAAGGTACCTATGTCCGGCCTCCGGACGCCGATGACCTCAGTCACATAGTCCAGCAACCCAGAGAATCAGCCCGAAAACTCTGGACCAAGTTCTTAATTAAAAAGAACCAAATTTTTGATTGTTCGGACGTCGAAGCCCTCCCGGCCTTTAAACACAGCGTCCGTGACGAGTGGCTCGCCCGACACCTCGGCCAGGAAAAACCGAAGTCCATGGCAGCTCTTACCACACTCATGACCCGCTTTTGTGTGGGAGAAGATAGCTAGGTAGCTCGTAGAAGCAACAACACCAGCGACCCGGGCATGTAACACCCATGATGCGGCTATATCTCCCACGTGTCGGAGCACGACTTAGAGGCATAACCGCATAGTAGGCATGTCGCAAGAGGGGTAATCTTTACAAATCCCATGTACTGAATAATAGAGGGATAAAGAGTTGGCTTACAATCGTCACGTCACACAATACATAAATATAGAATTACATCATCCAGAATACAATCAAGGTCCGACTACGGAACCAAATAAAGAAAGACAACCCCGAATGCTAGATCCCCGATCGCCCCGACTGGGCTCCACTACTGATCAACTAGAAAACAAAACAACACAACGAACACGATCTTCATTGGGCTCCCACTCGAGCTGGGTTTCGTCACCTGCACTGGTATCATCGGCACCTGCAACTAGTTTTGGAAGTAATCTGTGAGTCACGCGGACTCAACAATCTCACACCCTTGCGATCAAGACTATTTAAGCTTATGGGTAGGAAACAATAGTGAGGTGGAGCTGCAGCAAGCACTAGCATATATGGTGGCTAACTTACGCAAATGAGAGAGAGAAGAGAAGCAAAGCACGGTCGTAAACTAGAAGTGATCAAGAAGTGATCCTGAAACTACTTACGTATAGGCATTACACAAGAACCGTGTTCACTTCCCGAACACCGCCAAAAAGAGACCATCACGGCTACACACGCGGTTGATGCGTATTAATTAAGTTAAGTGTCAGGTTTTCTACAACCGGATATTAACAAATTCCCATCTGCCCATAACCGCGGGCACAGCTTTTGAAAGTTCAAAACCCTGCAGAGGTGTCCCAACTTAGCCCATCACAACCTCTCACGGTCAACAAAGGATATTCCTTCTCCCAGGACGACCCGATCAGACTCGGAATCCTGATTACAAGACGTTTCGACAATGGTAAAACAAGACCAGCAAGACCGCCCGAATGTGCCGACAAATCCCGATAGGAGCTGCACATATCTTGTTCTCAGGGCACACCGGATGAGCAATCCGTACAACTAAAACCAACCCTCAAGTTTCCCCGAGGTGGCGCTGCAAGGGGCTCTAGTTCGGACCAACACTTAGAGAAGCACTGGCCCGGGGGGGTTAAAATAAAGATGACCCTCGGGCTCACGAAAACCCAAGGGAAGGTGATAGGTTGTTAGTGCAAATGTAAAACCAAGGTTGGGCCTTGCTGGAGGAGTTTTATTCAAGGAGAACTATCAAGGGGTTCCCATTATAACCCAACCGCGTAAGGAACGCAAAATCAAGGAACATAACACCGGCATGACGGAAACTAGGGCAGCAAGAGTGGAATAAAACACCAGGCATAAGGCCGAGCCTTCCACCCTTTACCAAGTGTATAGATGCATTAATTAAAATAAGAGATATTGTGATATCCCAACATATCCATGTTCCAACATGGAACAAACTCCATCTTCACCTACAACTAGCAACACTATAAGACGGGCTGAGCAAAGCGGTAACATAGCTAAACAACGGTTTGCTAGGAAAAGGTGGGTTAGAGGCTTGACATGGCAATATGGGAGGCATGATAAAGCAAGTGGTAGGTATCGCGGCATAGTAAAAGAGCGAGCAACTAGCAAGCAAAGGTAGAAGTGATTTCGAGGGTATGGTCATCTTGCCTGCAAAGTTCTCCGACTTGATGAAAGCTTGATCCTCGCAAGCGTACTCAACAGGTTCCTCGATCACGTACTCGTCTCCCGGCTCTACCCAAGGCAAGAATACAAGCAACGGAAACAACAATCAACCACGATGCAATGCACAAGCAACACGATGCAAAACATGGCATGATATGCGGGATGTGATATGCAATGCATATGCGAGCTACGGAAGGAAAAGATTGATCAAGGCATCAACTTGGCAAACCAAGTGCACCCCTGGAAAGATAGTTGATTTCGGTCGAAATCGATATAAATATCACCGGAATCGGATGCACGGTTTGGAAATGGCAAGCAAAACAAGAATGGCACAATTCTGCGATTAATAGCACGATGCCAACTAGAATGCAACAAGAAACTAAGCTATTGCATTCCAACATGACAACAAAGCACATGGCAGTGATCTACTCAAGATGCTTGACAAAATATGAACACTTAGCTACAGCCAAATCACATAAGAGCAGGTTCAAACAAGCATGGCAAAAGTGCAAAAGATAACAGCATCACAGACTTAGTGAAAATACTAACATGTCAGGATTTAACATCAGGAAGCAATGTTTAGAGAAACATAACAACATGCTACAGGATCATATCATAGCAATACAAGGCATGGAATGAATCTACTTCAAGCATATAACAAAAGTCCCTTACTGACCATAAGCCAAAAAGGACCAGAAGATATGATGGCACCCATGTAAACATAGCAAGTTTCGTTAACAGATTCAGACTGAGCAAAAAACTGGACATGGCAAAAAACGGAGTTAAGTAGGCATGTTTGCGAGCTCGATGCACTCAACACAAGGCATTGCATGACAAACTAAGCATACTACCAGCAAGAAGGAATGATCAAGAAGCTAACCATGGAAAGAACAATCTCATAGCATGCATGGATCAACTACAACAACCTTGGCAAAATTGATTAACACGTAAACAATCTGCCAGGACCATTTTGTAGCAAAATTAGAGCAAGATTGAGTCATGCTAGGGCACTCCATAAATGCAAACAGGGGCATGGATGGATAGAGCATAACCATATGTCAAAATCGTCCTTAATGAACATACTAAAAAGAGGCATGGATCTCTCTGTAGCAACATGAACACATGGCATAAAATAACAGCAGAGCAAAGACTTGGTGAAATTCTAAGTCCCTGAAATCAGCAATATCACGAGAGCTACTTTGCATGCTTGTTCTAATCACCACATTGATCACAAAAATACATGGCATACACCCCTGTAAAGATGGCATGGCATAGCCCAAAACGCATGTAGAACTCATGACCATATGCATCACACAATAATCATGGCAAAAATAAAAATGATCATAAACTGATAAGAAACAGCACCTAACATTTATAGCACTCTTTCATCAGCTATTTGGGCATCAAGATGGACTCAAACACGCATGGAACAGTGGAACAAAATGAAGAGCACATCATGATGAACATTTTGATATATGGCATGCCCAAAATGGAGCTATGGGCACAGAGTTATGGCATGTTGAACAAGGCATAAAATTAACCAGAAAAAGGACTTAGCAACGAAAACTACCTCCGGATGGATCTTGGGTTTGCGCATGAAAGCTGAGGTTCGTCGGGGATGGATGGATCTGGATGGTCGGCGAGGAAAACGGCAGCGCGGGACGCCGGAGCTCGCCGGAGACGCGGATCTGGCCGGCGAGGTGCGGAGGAAGGAGTGCCGAGACAGAGCGAAGGCAGCGAGGCGCGTCGGTGGCGGGGAGCAAGCGCCGGAGCGGTGAGGTGGCGGCGGGCAGCACACAGCGGCGTGGAGGCGGCAGCCGGAGCGGCGGAGCGAGGCGCGGCGCGCGGTGGCGCACACGGGCGCGGGAAGCGGCGTGGTCGCCCGAGGCGGCGGGGACGACCAGGCGCGGGGCGCAACGCATCGGGCGTGGTCGGGCCAGGGGGGGCGGCCGTGGGCCCACAGGGCCGCTGCAGCGGAGGGATGCGGCGGCGACAGCTGTCGCGCCCTGATTGGCGCGGGGCGGCGGCACTGCTGAGGTGTCGCCCCGGGATTGGTCCGGGCGACGTGGCTGAGGGCGACGGACATGTCCGGCGCGGCGTGGACGCGTCTGGTCACGCGGAGGAGGAGAAGGTTAGGGTTCAACCGCGAAAATTTGGAGGGGATCACATATATATAGGTAGAGGGAGCTAGGAGAGTCCAAATGACGTGCGGTTTTCGGCCACGCGATCGTGATCGAACGACCGAGAGGATGGAGGGGGTTTGGATGGGTTTGTGGGCTGACTTGGAGGGGTGTTGGGCTGCAACACACACGAGGCCTTTACGGTTCCCCGGTTAACCGTTGGAGTATCAAACGAACTCCAAATGGCACGAAACTTGACAGGAGGTCTACCGGTAGTGTACCAAGGCCGCTTGGAAAATCTCGGTCCAATCCGAGAACGTTTAACACCCGCTCACGAAAAGAGGCAAAAGGGGGTGCCGGAGGACATAGGAGTGTCGGATCGCAAAACGGACAAAGGGGAAAATGCTCGGATGCATGAGATGAACACGTATGCAAATGTGATGCACATGATCACATGATATGAAAAGCATGGCACACAAACAAATGACATGGCAACGATGGCGAATAACTGGGAGACACCTGGCGCATCGGTCTTGGGGCGTTACACGGGCACCTCCGAAGCCAGAGATGGCAACGGTAGGCCACGATGAAACAAACACAAGCGTTGAAGCAACAATGAAGATACCGAAGACGTGGCGGTCAGTGACGGATTCAGTGGGTCTAAACCCGGTCAGCAGAAGAAGCCATTCAAAGGAGGCAAATATGGTCCATCCAGTTTAAATAGAATACTCGATCTACCTTGCCAGATCCATGGCACCCCTGACAAGCCTGCCAATCATACAGACAGAAATTGTTGGGTCTTTAAACAGGCCTGTAAGCTAAACACCGAAAACAGTGAATATGATCTACATCACTCATATCCCTAAGCGGGAGGGCAAGCGCGCACTATGGGACATCTACACCATGGAGCGAGTCGCCCCAAAATTCAACCCATGGTCGGCTTGCCCGATCACTTTTGACCGCAGAGACCATCCGACCAGTATCCGTCATGGAGGTTCGGCAACATTGGTCCTCGATCCAATCATTGACGGATTCCATCTCACGCGAGTCCTCATGGACGGCAGCAACAGTCTTAACCTACTTTATCAAGACACCGTCCATAAAATGGGTATTGATCTGTCAAGGATCAAGCCCACTAAAACCACCTTTAAAGGAGTAATACCCGACATAGATGCCTGCTGCACAGGGTCAATAATGCTGGAGGTAGTCTTTGGCTCACCGAATAACTTCCAAAGCGAAGATTTGATCTTCGACATCGTCCCCTTCCGCAGTGGTTATCATGCACTGCTCGGATGAACCGCTTTCGCCTGTTTCAATGCAGTCCCGCACTATGCTTATCTAAAGCTTAAGATGCCCGGACTACACGGTGTCATAACAGTCAAGGGAAATATGGAGCGCTCCCTCCATACTGAGGAGCATACCGCGGCCGTCGCAGTTGAGGTACAGGGTGGCATTATCAAGTCGAATACTTCATCGGCCATCAAGCCCCCGGACACTGTCAAACGAGTCTGGTCTACCCTGCAGAACGACAGTTCGGTTCATCCAAAACTAGATTAGCAATTGGGCCTCCATCAAAACCCCAACCTAATCGCAGCATACGTACCGCGCTTACATAACTATGCACTAAAAATACCATGGGCAAGGACGGAGGCACACTAAGGACAAAGTCCACAACACCGCTCGACCCTATTCGGACCTTAATAATCTTTCCTTTTCTCTTTTTATTTTTTTTATTTTTAGGTTCTTTAAAACCCAAATCACTTTTTGGTGGTACAAAGGGCCCTTTCAGGCCCCTTCTGTATACACGATCGTTGACCCTCTCAAAGGATCCTACACCAAGATGAAAAGCGGTGCAGACGTGCGGCAGGGTGTCCAAAGGATCTCCAAGACCACCTTTTTCTAGGACCTATGCACAGCTTTCCCTTGTTCTCAAATTCTTGGCATGTAAAATAGCCTTGATGATTACAACATTCTCTGTAAGAGCACATTTTGACGTATTGATTAGATTATAGCGGAAACAGTTTTCGACCAACCCTATTCGGCATTGGCTTATTTCATAACATGTATTCCGTCTCCATGACAGATTGACATATACACCTCGGCATAAATTGCCAGGGGCTCTATTCGGCCACATATATTTTTCAAAAACAAAATTCCCAACACTTCTATAGTATACTTCAGCGTCCCGAATACCGCATTATATGCATTGGCTCCGAATCATGTCTTTGGTCAATAGTTGGGTTGCCCGGCTCCTATGGTTACCACCTTACGTTCCACTTGTTCGGCTAAGGTAGTAAAGGGAGAACTACTGCGATTGTGTTTCTAGCTCGTCCGGTCAAACACCTCAATAGAGAAAGCTGAAAACTGACTATCGTGATATAGTGAGAGCTGTCAGCGGTTCAGCGACTTACTAAATCTTTGGTGATTTTTTCTGTATTATACAAAGAACTAGCCTCCACCCGGTCACGCGCCTAAAGCACCCATGTGCAGAGAGCCGCACGTGCACCAGGGGCTAGCTCATAGTCCCATTGTCAAAATCCAATGGGTAAGTGAGAGTGATAAAGCCACATAGTCTGATTGCCTAGTTCACTGCACGGTCACCTCCTTTACGGACTAAGACGTTGGGTCAAGTGTGGTCATGTGCTATTCTGAACACCCCCGTTGTATCTACGTGGGGCCTGAAGCCGACGAATGGCAAACTTTCAGATATAAAAACAGCCGCACATGAGGAAAATAGTTCCAGATAAAGGCACAAGTATATTATACAAGCCTTGTTTCATAACATGAAGTCTGAGTAGCCCGGATACATTCATTCAAACATAATATCCTTCGAGCATTGACCCTCTATTAAACGGGCACCTAGGATGTCTTTGAAATATCGCTCCGGCTCGTGATGGTCCTTGCCTTCAGGTGGGCCCTCAACTGCCATGACGGTGGCCTTCATCTTTGCCCAATGCATCTCGACACGGGTGAGGGAGTCCTGGACTAAGGGGTCCTCGGGCGTCCGGCCTATTAGCCATGGGTTGGACTAATGGGCTATGAAGATATGAAGACCGAAGACTGCACCCGTGTCCGGATGGGACTCTCCTTGGCGTGGAAGGCAAGCTTGGCTACCGGATATGTAGATTCCTTTCTTTGTAACCGACCTTATGTAACCCTAGATCCTCCCGGTGTCTATATAAACCGGAGGAGTTAGTCTGGAGGGGGAGATTCATTATCATAGCCATACAAGCTAGACCTCTAGGGTTTAGCCATTACGATCTCGAGGTAGATAAACTCTTGTAATACTCCTATTCATCAATATCAATCAAGCGGGACATAGGGTATTACCTCCATAGAGAGGGCCCGAACCTGGGTAAACATCGTGCCCCTTGTCTCCTGTTACCATCGACCTTAGACGCACAGTTCGGGACCCCCTACCCGAGATCCGCCGGTTTTGACACCGACATTGGTGCTTTCATTGAGAGTTCCACTGTGTCGTCGACAACAAGATCGATGTCTCGTATTGTTCTCAAGGATAATTGCGCCACTGGAGGAACGCTGGTCCAGGCCAAACTCTCCGGCTAGGCGGCTTTACCATGACTGCCCGTTCGGTCATTAAGCCGATGATGACCTCGGGTCATCGAAAAACCCCTTCGTATCGACTCCGAACACTCCAAGAAGATGGATCTGGCGGAGCTTTCGTCCTTAAACAAGCTCCTAGATCGCATCGCCGCCCTGGAGGTCACTGCGGACTACGATCGGATTGGGCTTAAACCCGATCAAAGAGAAATCAAATCTCCACCGATCACCCACCAGATAGCGGTAGTCGAGGAGCGAGTCGAGAACTCTCCCTCCATATTAAGGACGGACTATGTCCGGATCTCTAGTCATGAAGAGCCGGACACCTACCCGCGAGGTGAAGCATCCTGCCCTCCGAAGATAGAACCGGACGACTGGCCTAAGAAATTAGCGGACATCCCGGAGCCCGATCTGCTATGTTCGGAAGACCTTCAGACTCTGGATCCAAAACTGGGGCAGGGTTCAGATTTAAATCCACCCACCCACCCGAATAGAAGCACTCTCATGAGCATAAAACAGCAGTCTCAGGAAACGGTCCACCACTTCTGGGCCAGATTCCTTCTTGTCAAAAACAAGATTAAAGATGGCCGCAACGAGGAAGCGATCTCAGTGTTCCGCAACAATTGCAGGGACGAAGGAATCCTCAACGCCATCAACCATCGTCGCATCCTACACTTTGCTGACTTGGCAACTATCGTACAGAAGTACAGTGCAATGGAAAGCTCCAGGAAAACTCAAGCAGCTCGTTAGGAATCATCGGTCCCCACTCAACCCCTTATTCAGGCGAAAAGGGTGCACCTTTGCAACACGCTCGGTTAAATAGTAAATAAATACAAGTCCAGTATGGGGCGCGAAACCGTTCTGGAAGGATAACTCGATGGGCCATGTAAAATACATGCAACACCAGATAACATACCAACACATAGCCTTAGAGCATCTTGGATACTCCAGCAAGTGGCCAAGAGCGGCGAGGATATCCTCACCAAGAATAACCCAGAACAACACCCCCAGAGGACAATGACCCAAAAGTACTGACGGTCTTCGAGACATTCACCTAAACAATAGGTGCAAAAGAGCGCTACGCGGACTCGCCGAAGTCGGTCAAATAGCAGCGATAAACCCTTTGAACGACACGGCTATAATTTTTAATGCAGACGATGAACCAAAATACCGGACAGTCCGAGCACTAGCCGCCTTGGTCCTCAGTCCAATCATGGACGGCTTTCGGCTCACCAAGGTCCTCATGGACGGCGGCAGCAGACTAAACCTCATCTATGAAGATACACTCCACAAAATGGAAATAGACAGGAGCCGCATTGAGCAAAGCAGCATGACCTTTCGAGGAATTATTCCCAGTCGGGAGGCGCGGTGTGCGGGAAAATAACACTCGACGTGGTATTCGGCATGCCGGAGAATTATCAGTCCGAAGAAATAACCTTCCAAGTGTCTCCTTTCAACAGAGGATATCACGCCCTCTTAGGGCAAGATGAATTTACGCGCTTCCAAGCAGTACCCCATTATGGATACATGAAGCTTAAGATGCCTGGGCCCAACGCTATAATCACTCTAGCTAGTGATCCGGACATAACACTCCGCGCCGAGAATAAAACCGCATCCTTGGCCCTCGAGGCATTATCTATAGCCGTCACAGCCAAAGAATTAACCGCATTGCGCTCCACGGTGGACAGGGATGGTGTGGTCCTAGACAAACGACCCAAATCCACCTCCTTCAAACCAGCATAAGAAATAGTCAAATTCCAAGTCCATCCAACAGACCCCAAGAAGACAGCGTCCATCGGAGCACAATTAGACCCAACGGTTGACGCCACGCTATGAGAGTTCCTGCGCGAGAATTGGGATATGTTGGCCTGGCACCCTTCTGATATGCCAAGAATCCCACGCGAGTTGGCCGAACACAGCCTCAATATATTAAAGGGATATAAACCGGTCAAGCAAACACTGCGGCGCTTTTCCGAACCCAAACGTCAAGCTATGGGGGAGGAGCTAGCCAAGCTAATTGAGGCCGGACTCATCAGAGAAATAAAGCATCCGGACTGGCTGGCAAACCTGGTGATGGTACCAAAGAAGGACAAATCCTGGCGGTTGTGCGTCGATTTTAAAGACCTCAATAAGGCTTGTCCTAAGGATCCCTCCCCCTCCCCCGCATTGATCAAATCATTGATGCTACCGCAGGACACGACTCACTATGTTTCCTTGATGCATATTCCGGATACCATCAAATCAAAATGAAGGAGTCCGATCAAGCTGCAACATCATTCATTACACCATATGGGCCATTTTCTTCAACACCATGCCCTTTGGGCTCAAGAATGCCGGCTCCACGTACCAACGCATGATTCAAACATGCCTGGAGAAACAGATCGGCAAGATAGTTGAAGCTTATGTGGACGACATCGTCATAAAAACTAGGTGTGTCGAAACATTAATAGACGATTTACATCTCACATTCGATAACCTCCGCGCGTATGACATTAAGCTCAATCCCAAAAAGTGCGTTTTTGGTGTCCCCATCGAAAAACTGCTGGGCTTCATCGTTTCCAACAGAGGAATTGAAGCAAATCCAGCCAAAATCCAAGCTCTGTCACAACTGGCTAAGCCAACAGACCTTAAACAAGTCCAAAAGCTCGCGGGTTGCGTGGCAGCTCTAAGCCACTTTATCTCCAGATTGGGAGAAAAGGCACTGCCACTCTATCGCCTTCTACGGCGAACTGATCACTTCGAGTGGACGGACGCGGCAACAGCCGGACTGGAGGAAATAAAAACCCTTCTTGCGAGCAACCCAATCCTGGCCACGCCAAACGTCGGCGAACCGATGTTGTTATACATATCGGCAACACATCAGGTGGTGAGCACCGTGCTCGTCGTCGAACAAGAACAGGACGAACACAAATTCCCGCTTCAGAAGCCAGTATACTACGTATCCATTGTCCTTACACCATGGAAATCCCGGTACCCCCATCATCAAAAGATAGCATACGCGATCTTCATGGCATCCCGAAAGCTCCGTCACTACTTCCAGGAGTGCTCGATCACGGTGGCTTCCGAAGTACCACTCAACGACATCATAAAAAACCACGATGCCACGGGCCGGATTGCCAAATGGGCCATTAAGCTCCTTCCATTTGATATTACATATAAACCACGTCGAGCTATTAAATCCCAAGTACTGGCTGACTTCGTCGCCGAATGGACAGAGGCCGAACTCCCTAAAGAGTACAGCGCATATTCCAATTGGGTTATCTATTTCGATGGCTCCAAAATGCTGTCGGGGCTAGGGGCGGGCATCGTCTTAACGTCACCAACTAGAGACGTCGTTCAGTACGTACTCCAAATACTATACACAGACTGCAACAATGCAGCCGAATACGAGGCCTTATTGCATGGTCTCCGGATGGCCATCTCCATGGGCACACAATGCCTAGAAGTGCGCGGGGACTCAAACCTTGCAATATCTCAAATAAATGGAGACTTCGACACCAAAGATCCAAAGATGGCAGATTACAGTAATGTTGTCATAAAAATGTCGGCCCGGTTCGAGGGGCTCGAGTTCCACCATGTGGATCGAGAAACTAATCAGGCGGCGGACGTCCTTGCTAGTATCGGCACTAAGCGTGACCCCGTTCCACCTAATATCTTTCTGGAAAGGCTTTTTAAGCCATCCGTGGTGTGGCAGGGGAAAACAGCAACACTAGTCCAGATCTGAACATAACCCCGGATTTCGAAAACACAGACACCATCAGAGGCCCAGCCACCAAAATAACACCATCGGCGCATCTCATCATGGCAGTCATTGCCCCATGGACCAAACCCTTCCTGTCCTACCTTAAGAGAAAGGAGCTTCCTGAGGACCAGAATGAGGCCCACTGCATTGTCCGGCATTCAAAGGCCTACAAGGATTATGATGGAGATCTCTATAAGAAAAGCGCTACCGGAGTTCTTCAAATATGTAGCTCCGAGGAAGAGGGACGGCAGCTCTTGGCCGAGAGTCACACCAGACTCGGCGGTCACCACGCCGCAGTTCGGGCCCTTGTTAGCAAGGCTAATGGTCTTATTATGGGTGGCATCAAACCTAGACATGTGCGGTCTTTGAAAGAATCAGACAAGCACTGGGTGGAGGAACTTGACTCCGTACTCTGGGGGTTGCGGACCACACCTAACCGCACTACTGGATATACACCTTTCTTCATGGTGTACGGTGCAAAAGAGGTGTTACCCTGCGATATTATTCATGACTCACCTTGAGTGCGCATGTACGAAGAGAGAGAAGCCGAGCTTGATCGGCGGGAGAGCTTAGATGCCCTGGTGGAGGAGCGCGACATTGCAAAAGCCCGTTCCGCATTTTATCAACAGCAGGCTCGCAGGTATCAAAGCAGAGAAGTACGGACCAAGACTTATAATGTTGGTGAACTCGTTCTACGCCTACCGGAGAAGAAAAAGGACAAACTCAAGACCAAGTGGGAGGGTCCCTTCATCATTGACAAAGTCCTCACCAGAGGAGCGTACCTCCTGCGTGATGCGTCAGATAATCACCTGGAGCCGAACCCCTCGAATGCGGCCAGACTCCGATGATTTTAGGCCTAGTGCTGAAGTCTGTGTTAGTTTCCTTCCTCCTATTATTAATGTTATTTTTTCTCTCTCTTTTCGGTTTTTATCTTTTTTCGTTTTGCTCTTTAGCCCTATGACTTTAGTACGGCTAGACCGTCCTCCCTTGATGCGTACATCACCACATATGTACATTCATTACACCTAAGGGCTTCTTGTACAGAAGCTTGCTATTATCCTTTGAGCATCAAGCTCACCACATATGCATTTTCCCATATGTACCTTCTCTTCGCCATTATATGCATCGATGTGACTTAAGTTTTGGCCAATATGGGTTGCCTGGCTCCTGTGCTTATGCCCTACGTTCACGTTAGTTCGGCTAGGGCACAAAGGGGGCACCTCTGCGATTGTTACTGCCGGGTCATCCGGATGTGTACCTCAGACTGGGTGAAGCCGAAAGTTAGCTTTCTTAAGGGAATATTCAGTCGGTGAATTAAATATGTTTCCGCATTCACTTCATTGTGAAACCCTAGAAGTTACTTACTCTGCGATTTTTTTCAATCACAATTCGGACATGCACATTAAACGCATGCACACCCAGGGAAATGAACACTTAACGGAACTATTCTCTCTGGAAGATGTTTCTTACATAATGTAAGATAACATAACTAGCCAGATACACATTGTTTGCTCAAGAAACTATGCCCCCTACGCCTGGTTCCCATGCATATCCCGGTATATTCTACCGTTAGGGTATTTGGAAACACTCCGCACCTTCGGGTCCAGAGGTCAAAGCGAAATGGTCGGCCATGACAATAGTTTTTATTATCCACCTAGAAGGAAAGTACATAGTCACTCAGGACTCAAAAACTTCCTCCCCTATACCGTCCAACAGGCGGTCTAATTTACAATCCTGTTGGGAGTATCTAGAAGCCACCTCTACTTGGCCATATACTAAACTAACAGGAATTTCTTCCCCATTTGACCCTAGCTGTCCGACCCGGGCCATGTGATTCGGATCCAGCTTGGTATATCGTGTTTTTACCATGGCCCAGGCTTCTCGTGCACCCTCTCGGCAGGCTGATATCTTCCACAGTCGGATGCGCCGCCACGCTCCCTTGAACAACTCTACAAGCTTCTCCATACTCCATGGAGGGGAGTCGGATGGCCATAAGGCCTTGGCTACACTCCGCATTGCCTGCCGAGCTTGCTCATGCAACTACGATAGCTCTTGCAGAAGATCACTTGATGATCCGGACACCTCCTCTTCGGGACGGCCCGTTAATATACCTGCAATCACAGCTATATTAGCTACTTTTACTTCCAAACTGTTCTACGGCAAATACGGCCACATGCTAAACATGTCGCCTCGCAGTTTTTTGTTCTCCTTCACGGAGTCGGCCAGCTGGACCTGCACATCTTTAAGCTCTTTGCCCAGCTGGGTGTTTGCATCTCGGAGTTTGTTTTTCTCCTGTCTGACACGGGTCAAAACCCACTCACCTGCGGCCTGCAGTCTTTTCGACTCGTTTTCCTCCAATTGATCCGATGATCCTGTTATGAGATAGAACCGCAGTGTTAACGCGGTAGCTATGCAATAACTGCTTCTCGATGGAGGGAAATATCACTGGAGGATGCCGCTTTGGATATTTCTAGTTCAGTGGTCACTGCGTTCTAGTGCGTCCGGCACTTTTCTAGCTCTTGGGCTAGCACGTCATTCTTCTTCGTCAGGACCTAGTCATGCAGCAATCCTCAAATCAGTTGTCCCAACTACTTTAAGTCTCGGGGGCTACTGGCATCTGGTTATCATAGTCATACGAAGTAAACTTACCGGCGCATATTTTAAATGCTGCTTTGTGGCTCTGTTAATCCCATCTTGAGCGGATCGGATATATGCATCAGCCGAGCTGAAGGCGTTAAATGCCCCTTTCTAAAAAGCCAGGGTCTTGTAAAACGGCCTTGTGGCACCGATGATTCATGGCGCTCTCCACTTCCGAGTTGGTGATGGATACGTCATCCGAATCCTCGACCAGAGGACAGTCCGGCGTCACCCCCGCATCAGCCCCCGTCTTCACAGTAGGATCTGGATCCTGGTTGCGGAAGTATGGCCGGCCGGACCCCCGGATATAGTCAGGCACAACTTTTTCCTGATACAGGATGAACGGAAAGGTCACAGTTGGATGTGACTGCCAAGGTGCATATTTGCAAATTCATACCTCTTTGATGAAGGCTTGGCTGTATCTCTGTTTGCCTTCCTCTTTGAAGGCTTGCCTGGTGTGGGGGACGTTCTCTTTGGAGATGCCCTCGGGGCTGCATAGCGCACCGAGCGCCTCCCCTTTTGAACACAGGACAGTGCGGTGGGTAAGGAGGAATGAGAAAACTCTCTTGGACAAGGTATGTCTGAATTACTTACATGTGAAGGAGGAAGGAGGCCGGGGTAATCAGCGATGATGGGTACATATGTACCATCATAGCTCATTTGATAGAATATTCCATCCTCGAGCTCCACAAATATGTCCGGATCTTCCTCACATCCGGGGTCAAGATCTCGTTGCGATTCTCCGGCTGAGGGGCAGGGTCATGGATCCCCTCGACAGCCTTTCACCATTCCTGTTATAAGCAGATAATATACTGCCCGTCAAGAATGATTCAGGGACATGAGTAAAATAGTGGAGCTGAAGCTTACCCAGCTGGGAGGATTATACATGGAAAATCCGTCTCGATGTTGGAGACGTGTGAACTCCTCTTTCTCCCCTTTGTACAGCTCGGCCAATATTTTGGCCAGGGCGGAGGGGGTCTTCGGGCCCTTCCAACCATAGCATGAGGCGTCCTCTTCCCCATTATAATTCCACATGGGCAGCCCTCTGTATTGGAGTGGCTGGACCCCCCGCGCTATAAAGGTCACCATTACCTCGACTATTGACAATCCGAACTGGGCAAGCATCTTAATCTTGCCCAGCAGTAGGCTGATCTCTGCACTATCCTCTTCCTCGAGGCTCTGAGGACGCCAGCTATGGCGTTTCTTTAGCAGAGCACTTGAAAACTCTAGGAGGCCCATACGGACGGGGTCGGGTAGAGCGACGTCGTCGATATAGAACCATTTGGAAGGCCACTCTTCGGAAGCTTTCTTCGGCGTGCCGGACAGGTATTCGGTCCCGGCGATGCACCACACTTCGGTGCCTCCCACTTCAAAAATTGACCCGCCTTGATTACGAGGGACGAGGCAGAAAAGTTTTCTCCATAAATCGAAGTGGGCCTCATAGCCCAGGAATAGCTCGCATAGAGCGACGTAACCCGCAATGTGAAGGATAGAGGCGGGAGTGAGACTGTGCAGTTGGAGGCCATAATACTCCAGAAGACCTCGGAGGAAGGGATGGATTGGAAATTCGACACCTCTTAATAAGAAGGGGACGAAGCACACTCGTTCTCCCATGGAAAGGTTGGGGAAATCCTCCGCCTGAGTTTTGCCATTGAAGGAGGCCAATCCTGCACGAACAGGGACCAAGTCCGCGGGGGGAAGAAAGCCCTGTGTTTGCAGCTTCGCCAGTTGACTGTGGGGGGCGGAACATCTCTCCCAATCACCCTTTTTGGAGCCATGGGGACGAGAGGAAGAGCTGGGAGTGCTAGCCATGTTGGGATGGTTCTTCTTAGCAAGCTCTGAGGATTTTTCATGGGGTGTGGAATGGATCTGAGATCTCTTCTCTTTAAATAGGCGCCTTTGTGGTACGGTCGGGGTGGTATATGCAAAAATACCCTGACCTCTCGCATTCGCACGACACGTGGAAACGGAAGTTGTTGATGCACAGAAGCCGAGGGGTACAACATTAAATGGAAAACCGAACACACTACTCGGAAGTCGTCAGTGGAGGAACCCGCCTTGCAATGCTGAAGATAATCAATGTGCCGAACACCTCGTCATTGAAGACTGGCTCGGGGGTTACTGAGGGAGTCCTGGATTAAGGGGTCCTCGGGCGTCCGGACGGTTAGCCATGGGCCGGACTGATGGGCTGTGAAGATACGAAGACCGAAGACTGCACTCGTGTCCGGATGGGACTCTCCTTGGTGTGGAAGGCAAGCTTGGCTACCGGATATGTAGATTCCTTTCTTTGTAACCGACCTTATGTAACCCTAGATCCTCCCGGTGTCTATATAAACCGAAGGACTTAGTCCAAAGGGGGAGATTCATTATCATAGCCATACAAGCTAGACCTCTAGGGTTTAGCCATTACGATCTCGAGGTAGATCAACTCTTGTAATACTTGTATTCATCAATATCAATCAAGCAGGACGTAGGGTATTACCTCCATAGAGAGGGCCCAAACCTGGGTAAACATCGTGTCCCTTGTCTCCTATTACCATCCACCTTAGATGCACAGTTCGGGACCCCCTACCCGAGATCCGCCGGTTTTGACACCGACAACGGGCAAAGGCCATCCGAGCACCCTTAATGCACGAGGAGCGCTTAACAACTTCAATTCTAGGTAGGGCGTCAGCGAGCCGCTTGACCGGACTACATGTCTTTCCTGGCCAGTCCGGACATCCTATGCAGCTCCGCCAGCTGCATCATCTGGTCATTCAACAGCGCTAGACGCTCCGGCACCAGGTACTGCGACCAGAAGAGTTTCTCCGTCGTGTTCTCCTCTTGGGCCTAAAAGAACTTCGTAGCATCGACGACGCTCTTCGGAAGATCCGCAAACGCATCTGGAGAACTCCATAATCGAGTAAGCAGGGCATATTTTTGACTGGTGAATTTACTCTACAAAAGAAAGGGCTTACCAGCCACTATCTGTTCAGCCTGCTTGATCTCCTCGCGAACCTCCTGGGACTCAGTCCTCGCCTCCCTGGCCTCTTGGAGAGCCTTGGAGAGTTCGACTACTTGGACCTTATTCTTCTCCTCCAAGGCCTCACACTTACAAGCAGCATCCTTGAGCTCTTGCTTGACTTAGGTCACCCTCTCCTCATACTGGCAGCGGGTGTCCTGCTCGGCCTTTAAATCTGCAGCCGCTCTACTCACCCTCGCCTGCTCTTTGACTTGCGACAGGGCGCCCTTGAGGGTCTTGACCTCGGCTGCACTGCCTGCAATCGTTTACATGAGAAAGTGTGTTAGTTTATACTCCACACTCGCATATAATTTCAGTCATACAAAGATGTACCTTGCGCCTCATCGAACCGCTTGTTAATGCGGTCGAGGTTATCATCGGCCAGCTTTAGCTTCCGCTTGAGTTCGAAAACTTCAGCTGCCTGGGCGGTCACCACCAACAGGGAATCCTGTTCATTCAATATATATGTACATTACCTTCTGCAATATTCATTTGATCCTCTATTTGTTTTTTTTTCAAAACCGAATAGAGTCTCAGGGGCTACTATCTATATGTAGGCATATTTCCTTCATATAAAAAGGTGTCTTACGTCACATACCTCAAAGCCCGTAGTATGCTGGTAAAGGCTTCATTCAGCCCGCTCTTGGCGGACTGAATCTTCTCAACCACCACACCCATCAGGGTACAGTGCTCCTCCACGATGGAAGTACGTCGAATATCTTCCACCAAACTGTTCGGCGCCTTCGGATTGATGGAGGTCGCCGGTGGAGTCGACGCTGTCCCCTCCTTCAAAGGGGGTCACTCGCTCAATTCCGGAGCCATATTGGTCTCCGGAATGGTGTTCGGCTGGGAGCCGGATTGGTCATGGCCCCCGTCGTCAGTCTCCATAGGGGTTGCTTCCCCCATGTTCCCGGCAGCCAAGGTGGTACCCTCTGGAGCCGTCTTGATGGCCTCCCGCACCTCTCCATGGCCTCAAGAGGCTTTTCGGGACAACACTTCGGTACTTATAGTATCCTTGGGTACTTACGATGCGGCCAGGGGCTTCGACCTGGGGCACCACTCAGGGATGGCTTCGGCATCCGAATCCGAACCGTCTGAGAGGTATATCTTCTCCCTCTTGGAAGCCTCTGCCCCTGGGTCTGTAGAGGCTGCCCTTAAGGGGAGAATTTCTCTCTTGTTCCTGCTCCTCTTCGTCTTCATCTCCCTCATGGGAGGAGAGAGCTTCGATATCTCCGGACACGGTGTCCGAAGTACCTTTACGGCGGGGGCCCCATTTGGCCTCCTTGCTCTTCTTCTTGGCCTTCTTCTCTGGAGCCTGATAAAGTGTCGGGACCAGCATCCTCGTTAACAGAGGAGTGTCTGGGTTTTCGGGTAGTGGCGCCGGAAACCTGATCTGCTTCGCCTTCACTGTCCAACCATGAATAAGGAATGGGCATCTTAGTATACCCTTTGAATTATGAACCAAAAGTGTGTTCGGAAGTAAGAAGCTTACCTCAGTAGCCAGATTCGCGCTGTCGAGACTGATATCTTTGGTCTTCTCCGGCCACAACTTCTGGGCTTTAAAAACCAATTTCTAGATCTCTTCATGCGTTGTACCGAAGAAGCGCTGCAGGGTCCGGGGGCCACCCGGATTAAACTTCCACATGCGGAGAGGCCGGCGTTGGCATGGGAGGATACGGCGGAAGAGCATCACATGAATCACGTCAGTGAGATTGGTGTGCTTATTTATCATACTCTTGATGCGCTTTTGCAGCGTCATCACTTCGTCGGTCGACCCCCAGTCCAGACCCTTGTTGGTCCAAGATGTGAGCCGCATAGGGGGCGCAGATCTAAATTCAGGAGTGGCCTTCCATTTGGTACCGTGTGGTTTGGTGATATAGAACCACTCCTGCTGCCACACCTTCACGTTCTCCATGAAGGCTCCTTTGGGCCAAGTGGTGTTGGGGAGTTTTCTCACCATGGCACCGCTGCAGTCGGCGTGCTGCCTGTCAACCACCTTCGGCTTCAGGTTGAAGACATTGAGCCATAGGCCGAAATGGGGTGGAATGGGGAGGAACGCCTCGCACACGATGATAAATGCTGAGATGTGGAGGAAGGAGTTCGGCGCTAGATCATGGAAATCTAGCCCGTAATAGAACGTAAGGCCGTGGACAAAAGGGTGAAATGGAAACCCTAGGCCATAGAGGAAGTGCGGGATGAACACAACCCTCTCGTCGGGCTCAGGAATGGGGATGCCTTGCTCTTTGGCCAGGAGCCTGTGTGTGATTTCCGCGGTCGAGTACTTCGCCTCTCGGAGTTCCTTAATTTCCTTCTTCTTGACAGAGGAGGCCATCCACTTGCCCTGTGAACCGGATCCGGACATGGCTGGAAGGGTTGGGCGGTGGGAAAGTTTGAAGTGTGGGCGCTGGAGCTCGAGGACGGGAAGGCTATGGAAGGGAGAAGGCGTGGGGTAAAAAGATGGATCTTTATCCGCTTATATAGGCAGTAAATATCAAATGCCCCCACTAGCCTTAAAGCCCGCCTATTCCCAAGGGGTCGTGCGAATGGCATGGTTGGATTACCCAAACCCATATTGATGAAAATCCCGCAATAAGGGGACACGATCCTCGCTTTGAAAAGACGTGTCAATGGAGGCTGCGCCTCGAAACACGAAGCGGGAGGCCAAAAAACGGTTTGAAATAATAAAAAGGCCAAACATGGCATTTCACCACAAAAGCTATAAGTAGATATGCCTTATTAAGTACTGTACCCATGTGGTTGAGGGTTGTAACTATTACACTAAGCAAGATACAGTTCTCTTGCTCAGAAGACTGCTTTGTATGCGGAGAAGGAACCCACCTACAATCTGCGAGCCGAACACATCATCATTGAAGACTGGTTCAGGGCCTACTGAGGGAGTCCTGGATTAAGGGGTCTCGGGTGTTTGGGCTATGTGATATGGGCCGGACGGATGGGCCGTGAAGATACAAGGTAGAAGACTTTCCCCCGTGTCCGGGTAGGACTCTCTTATGCGTGGATTGCAAGCTTAAGTCTGGTTGTGTAGTTTCGTTTCTTTGTAAAAACCGACCATGTACAACCCTAGGCCCCTCCGGTGTCTATATAAACCGGAGGGTTTGGTCCATAGAGGCTATCAGAATTCATATAGGCTAGACATCTAGGTTTTAGCCATTACGATCTCGAGGTAGATCAACTCTTGTAACCCCCATACTCATCAAATACAATCAAGCAGGACGTAGGGTTTTATCTCCATTAAGAGAGCCCAAACCTGGGTAAACATCATGCCTCCCTTGTCTCCTGTTACCTTCGATCCTCGGACGCATATTTCGTGACCCCCTACCTGAGATCTGCCGGTTTTTACACCGACAACAACCACCACCTTCTTCTTCATCATTGCCGTGGATTTGTCACGAGAGATGTCCTTAGTGTGAGGACTTTAGTCATGAGGCCAACACACCTAATTGGTAGCTTGAGAGGGGTTGGGTGGGATGAGATACGCGAGGTTTTTACCCAGGTTTGGCCCCTCACGATGGAGGTAAAAGCCTACATCCTGCTTCATTGATATTGATCATGGTGATGCTCACGATTACAAGGGTGCTATCTCGCTACCTCTATCTCGAGAGCTATTGATTTGTCTGTCTCAACTTGTGAAAACTTGTGAATCTTGTCCCTCTTGGGGTGCCCTGCCCCTCCTTATATAAGTTGAAGGAGTGGGTTACATGACTAGTCGGAGTAGGATCATGATTACTCTATTACAAGTAGAGTCCTAGTCTTGCTTCCTTTGTAGGAGAATATTCCTTATGCCTTTCATCTTAAACCGGTCCACCATAACACCAGCTGGCCTTCCATGAACCGCCTTCTGGGCCTACGGGTCTTGTCGCTCCTCTGACCCGCCTGATGGGTCACCAATGAGTCACCTGGGTCTTCCGGGTCATCAATGCGTGGAGAGACCCGGGCGGGTCACTTAGTGAGTCGCCAAGTCCGGCCGGATCAATAGGGTAGTCATAGCTATGCTCAATGAGTAGGAAGCCCCCAAGTAATTTTTAACAAGGCATGTAAGCCGGATCAAGAGGGTACTCACATCTATGCTGAGTGAGCAGGAAGCCCTCAAGTGACCATAATAAGATAAGCCCATAAGGCAGGATACCCATGTTTGAACTGCGCATCATGGCAGCAAGTTCTCTTTGGCAACCTTTATTTTTTCCTGAGAACTCAAACTTGCGAGAGATGGATTCTTTTTGAACCAGAATTTTAAACCGCAAATTGAGAGCTTCAAAGCTTTGTGAGAAAACAGATTTCCCTTGAGCCAGATTTTAAACCGGAGTTCTTAATTTTGAGCCAGAAATTTTCTGACGACCTTTAAATTTTCATCAATATAGGAGTAGTCTACGGGGCCGGGTTATTTTTCCCTCCAATGACCCAGAGTTCTTGAATTCACTTATATTGGCCAATTCTACCGAGTCATGTCACTGTAGCCCCTGAGTCTCAAGACGACTCGAGGAGTTGGCTTATGATTCTTCATATTTAACGTGATGTAAACCGGCATATAGTTGATCAGTGGATTGCTGAAATATGTTGAATCTTGGCGGGCTATAATGACCCGGTCCATTGATCCATCCGGTGTAGGCAAGGGCCATAGCTTGATGGTCTCCTTTGTAATGATGAATTATTCATTGAGCACTACGGCATGGTCAAACGCTGACGCATAATAATGGTGGCACGAGCTATATATCCATGACACGTCCATCGCTCTTGCAGTAAAACAACTGTCTGCGCTAAAAAACCTCACAAGATAGAGTAATTGCTCTTTTAAAGAAATCAATATGTAATTTAAAAATATACTGGATGGATTTCACCTCATATGTTAGGCCAGAAATTATCCACCGCGGAGTCGATGACCACTACGGTGAAGCTGAAATCAATCACGGCTGAGTCGGCCGTGGGAGCAGACAGATGAGTCGGTCGCGGCGTTACAAGCCGGCGCAGATGGGCGAGCCAATTGCAAGAGCGGTAAGCCATGCGGACGGGCGAGTCAACCGCGTCATGTTGATGTAAATTGGGCCGCAGAGACGGCATCTTGCACATATATTCATTGATCATCATGACACGGTCAGATGCTAGCGCATGATAATAGTGGCGCGAGCTATATATCCATGGCATGATAATCGCTCTAGCAGTGAATAATTGTCCTGCAAAAAATATCATGAGCCAGAGTAACCGTTCGCAGACAAATTACTGCATATAGATGAAATAGATAGGATGGGTATCACCTGGTGTATTTTTCGGACGAAGTGATTGCACAACAATTTTACCACATGATGGCCTTCACGTCCAAATAGATAACCACACATCCATCCAGTTTTTAAGTGAGTCATGCCTCTCAAGCAGCGCATCGAACTTGGGTGTCCTTGTCAACTTGGTATTTATGTAAACAATATTCAAGGAATGTTATTCTGTAACTGGATTTGCTTCACTCAATTAGTACCAGATGACCAAACCACTCCATAGTTCATGTCTGTTGGTATGCATATTTGAACCGTCATGGTGGAAATTCTTCGAGACTTTGAAGTGAGATGATCCTTGGCAACTTGCAATGCCGCACGGATGTCGGTAGCCCGAGGCGGTACAGAGCGGGCGACGCTCAAGGTAGGGGCAACGCCAGTAGAGGCAGCGGCGGGAGGCGCGAGTCGGCGTGAGTCGAAAACTGTGGCTCGAGGCTGGAGCGGCGACCTGGCGTGGCAGCAACACACGACAAAGGCGATTTGAGGCAGCGGGGCGATGCCGTGAGGGTGGATCAACGAGGCCTTAGTGACAGAGACGCCTGCAAACTCCAAGCAGCGGTAGCTCGAGGTCGCGGCGGCTTGGCGCGGCTGAGGAAAACCGCAACAAGACGACTCAAGGCTAGAGCAAGGCGGCTCGTAGCAAAAACGGGCGGCTCAAAACTGGAGTGAGGCGTGGAGACGGCAGTGAGCGGCGCGGGCAGGTCAAGCACCGTGTAGGCAAACCGCGTAGGTCAAAGCAACTCTGAGGCGACCTCCGTGAAAACTTTGGTATCTCGCACGATCATCAAGCAAAAAACTAGCTCGATGCAAAGCAAGCTAGTAGTACGTTGGTCAACCTGATTGACCGACTCCGGCCAGCCACACAATTCCTTTATACGTACACAACACAACAACCCAATTTCTTTTAGGCTGGAAAGATACGACGTATGCCCAGGACATGATTGATTTTGATGGTAATATAATAGTAGCAACGACAGCTCGGAAAAAGAAACAACAGCAATGCTTGAAGGGCGGCGGTGGCCGGGCTCAAGGAAAACAGTGCTGGCCCAAACTGCGTCGACTTTTGGCTGCCCACGGGGGCAACAGCTCGAGCCCGCAGCAAACACGGCTCATCGCGCGGCAAACTGCTCAGAGCAGAGGCGTGGCGGGTCAATCCAGGCAGGTTTGACTCCTCGTCCGGGTCATAGTTGGTTTCGATGAGATGCAGTAGCTGACGTACGATCATGATGTAGCTTGTGCTTGGCTTGATCAAAACATGAGAAAGCGTAACGCCTGATGAAACACTTCGGGGCCCGATCTGTCGTGAGTAATAAACATCTGATGAGTAGTTGTTGCCAAAAGACTTCTGTTGATCTCGGCGGCTTATGGTAGCACCCAGGTGTAACCCTAATTTTCTCTTGATCTCGAAACCTTGTACTGTAAACTCCAAATTTAATCATGACTCTGATCGCCAATTCATCTTTTCTTTATATGACCAATCGCGAGCTTCCCAAAAACCTGGGAAAGATCCCTCCAAGAACTCAACACCACCGTGTGCAGGCCCCACGGTGGGTGCCAACTGTCATGGATTTGTCATGGCAGATGTCCTTAGTGTGATGACTTTAGTCATGATGCCAACACATCTAACTGGTAGCTTGAGAGGGGTTGAGTAGGACAAGAGACGCGAGGTTTTTACCCTGGTTCAGCCCCTCACGGTGGAGGTAAAAGCCTACATCCTGCTTCATTGATATTGACCATGGTGATGCTCATGATTACAAGGGTGCTATCTCGCTACCTCTATCTCGAGAGCTATTGATTTGTCTGTCTCAACTTGTGAAAACTTATGAATCTTGTCGCTCTTGGGGTGCCCTACCCCTCCTTATATAAGTTGAAGGGGCGGGTTACATGACTAGTCCTAGTAGGATCAGGATTACTCTATTACAAGTAGAGTCCTAGTCTTACTTCCTTTGTAGGAGAATATTCCTTATGCCTTTCATCTTAAACCGGCCACCATAACACAAGCCGGCCTTCCATGAACCGCCTTCTGTGCCTACGGGTCTTGAAACTCCTTTGACCCGCCTGCTGGGTCACCAATGTGTCACCTGGCTCGTCCGGGTCATCAGTGAGTGGAGAGATCCGGGTTGGTCACTTAGTGAGTCGCCAAGTCCGGCCAGGTCATATATCCGGCCGAGTCATACCGCGGGGTATATCCCCGACAATCACCAAAAGAGAATTGAGTATCGGGTATGGGCACTCCCCTTGGCTTCTGCTAAGCTTGGGGGAGGTTCCCTGGTATCGTATCATCCCCACTATCTTTTGCCTTTACTTATTTTAGTTCAATCTTTTGCTTTAGATGAATAAAAGTTAGTTTGATCCTTTATTTTCGAAAGTTATCTTAGTGATCTATCCTTGTAATCATGTGTGAGATATATAATAAATTTTAGTTTGAGTTGTTGCTTTCTTTTATTTTCATGTTGCAATTAAAAGAAAGGAAATAAATAAAAAGAAAGTAAATAAATGAAAAATATCATATGCTAATCTTATGGTAGGCGATGACACCACATAAGGACACATGAAAGAATTAATAAGGGAAGAGAAGATTCACATATAAATATACTATCCTAGAAATCTTTTGTGATTGTGAGCCCTCATCAAAATATTATATGCCAAAATTGTTAACGTTGGACAAGGAAGACAACCTAATGGTTTATGTTTGTTTATATTCACATAGAAGTCATATTGTCATGGATCCTTTAACATGTGGTGCTTGCCCCCTATCTTTCCTAGCCAAAAATTTCGCACTAAGTAGAGATACTACTTGTGCATCCAAAAACCCTTAAACCCAAATCTTATTTTCAAGAGTCCACCATACCTACCTATGGATTGAGCAAGATCCCTCAAGTATGTTGTCATCGGTGCAAAAAGGCAATAAAAATTGCTTCTAAAATGTGATATCATTTAGTGTAAGAGAAAATTGAGTGTTGCACGAACTTGTGATGGTGAAGAATAAAAGCGAGAGACTCACTAGTACGCGTCGGTGTTATACAAACAGTTTTTAACCCCTTTCCGCGACGGCGTTTGAAACCGTCGCCAAGTGAGTGACGACGATAGGGGGGTCCTTCCCACACGACCCAAAAACCTTCGGGGATATGCCCTCCTGGCACACATGCTTGGCAAAATGAGTTCGTGTGCGACCGGCAAGCGCTCATATATGGTAATATGTACAGTAGAGCTAAAACAATACAACTATACATGCGAAATTGTTTCTGGTCGCAAGTACATCCCCCAAAGTCAGTCCTCGCTAAACATTTCCATTCGTATGTACATCCCACAGAGTCTCTCCAAGGAAAACGTTTCCGTTCACAGGTACATCACACACAATTTTCCCCGTTAAATCGTTTGTGATAGCGTTGCCATTGCACACGATATTAACAATTTTGTCGTTTGTGTTATTGAATGCATCACATACAGTGTGTAGAAGAAACTGTGTGGCAAAGGCTGTCCATCACACACAATTTTTATGTGGTAAACGTTTGCGCAAGGTGGCCTAAGGCAAACAATTTTCAGGAGGATATCGTGTGTGGAGTGGAGATTGATCGCTCACGTAGTGGATCCTAGAAACGTTTCTGATCTCCATGTCTATCGCAGACGTTTCGCGTTCACAAACCACATGTAGTGTAATCCCTAATTAAACTCTAATTAATTCCTAATTTAAAAATCACATGTTCTGAATTTGAAAGTAGGCAATCACTTATTTCATATCCAACCTTGTTTATTACAAATATAGGTTCAACCACGAATGCATAATTCGATGCACATGTACATATACTGAAGAACTACAGAAGCACCAAGTAAAGAATGATGAACCACAGTTGTACTAAAGATTGTAAAGAGAGAGGCGAAAGACATTCTGGTTGCTAGAGAAGGTGAAGCAGAATGCCCATATTGTGCCCTCCTCCATGCATAATGTGCGCACGACTCTAGGCCAACCCCTTGTGATGGCTGCCCGTCCATCCTTCACTATCTTCATTACGACTTCTCGATGCTCATTGTAGTCTGGATGAAATACTTTAACCTTCATTGCGTGTCCACCAATTATGTACTTTGCGAGGTAATCTTGAGTGAACTACTTTAGGAACCACTATGAACGAAAAATATTCACACATTGTTGTCTAACAACTCATTATGGGCAGTAAAAAGAGAAAGCTGTAGAGTTTGTAGTTACCATCCTACAGCTCACTGTTGTGTTGGATAGAACATAAACAAATAATTTTCTTGCCATCATTCATATCTTTTTTCTAATAATCCTTATCAGTTTCCTCACTTGATGCTTGTTAATGAATATCTCATTGCCCCATACGCAAAAAGGGTCGATGCGTGGATCCTTGCCAAGGGCATATGTACCTACAAGCAACAAGTCAATATTAGAAGCTAACAAGTGTCCAGGCCTTGATCTATATGCACTACATTATGGAATGACGGGGGGAGTACAAGCCGAGGGATGAAGCTAACCTCGGCGGAAAATGGTGGACACTCCCGTTGTTGTCATGCATAAGTAGTGGAAAGGCATGATAAGTACAACAACCTTAACATCAAACAAATATAGCAAAGGTAAACAACATCACCTCCAAATGATAGCTTGAATGTGTTGGTTTCAGCATGCTGTTAAAGCAGATATAAAATGGAAGACAATGTTACCGAAAGCAGGCTTAACTACCATCAAATATTGCAATTCAAACTGGTATTGTTGAAAATGAATAGAACCTAGGTAATGCTTAAACATCACACTGGATAAATGTGTAAAACTGAAATAAAGGGCATGTGTTAACTACACCAGGAATAACTGGAACCAAACCGTTCAAACTGGTATTGATGTAGTCAAGCGGCATAGTTCCAACTTGCACATAATGAACAACACATTGTGAATGACTGAAATAAACAAGGCATAAATGACCAGTATAACAACCAAATATAGCCATTGAAAACTGGACAGAGTCTCACTGCAACCAACCTAACAAGCACATACAGATAAATAGGGCATGTGCTTGAAAACTAGACAAATGCTCACTGCAACCAACCTAACTAGCAGATACAGATAAACAAGGCATCTGCTTGATAACTGGACAAATGCTAAAAAAGGCAACCTAAATACCAAATACAGATAAACAAGACATCTGCTTGATAACTGGACAAACGCTCACTTCAACCACACTAAGAAACAAATACATATAAACAAGGCATCTGCTCGATAACTGGAAAAATGCTCAATCCAACCAACCTAACAACCAAAGACAGATAAACAAGGCATCTACTCACTATAAACAACCAAATATAGCCATTCGTGAAACTGAAGTGGACAATTCATACTTAAACATCACATAGCCCTATTGAACAATACATTTTTGCATAACTAAAATAATTAAATACGGCATAGTTAAAACACTGCACGACAAATGCTACTACAACAAAGGGTACGGGTTGGCAAGCTAGAAAAGGTAAGATTTGCTGATAGAATGTTGCCTCACATTTCATGGACGGGATCCTTCCAGTTGGAAGAGCACAGACCCATGGTGTGCTCTCTAATGTCATAGATGGGCTGTTTCACCTTGGAAGAATCTTCGTGGGTGCCCTCCTCATGGTCGATGAGATCTGACATGGCAATTGAGGATCCCAAGCCACCGTCGTAGAACGTGTCCTTTAAAAATGACAAATTGGGATCGATGGCGTATAAATGTGCAAATCCTTGACCGCTTGGCAGAGGAGATCTGTGATGACACACAAGTATAGGGGATCTATCATAGTCCTTCCGATAAGTAGGAGTGTCAAACCCAATGAGGAGCAGAAGGAAATGATAAGCGGTTTTCTGCAAGGTATTCTCTGCAGGCACTAAAATTATAGGTGACAGATAGTTTTGTGATAAGATAATTTGTAACGAGCAACAAGTAACAAAAGTAAATAAAGTGTAGCAAGGTGGCCCAATCCTTTTTGTAGCAAAGGACAAGCCTGGACAAAATCTTATATAGAGAAAAGCGCTCCCGAGGACACATGGGAATTATCGTCAAGCTAGTTTTCATCACGTTCATATGATTCGCGTTCGGTACTTTGATAATTTGGTATGTGGGTGGACCGGTGCTTGGGTGCTGTCCTTACTTGGACAAGCATCTCACTTATGATTAACCTCTATTGCAAGCATCCGCAACTACAACAAAAGTATTAAGGTAAACCTAACCATAGCATGAAACATGTGGATCCAAATCAGCCCCTTACGAAGCAACGCATAAACTAGGGTTTAAGCTTCTGTCACTCTAGCAACCCATCATCTACTTATTACTTCCCAATTCCTTCCTCTAGGCACCAATAATGGTGAAGTGTCATGTAGTCGACATTCACATAACACCACTAGAGCAGAGACAACATACATCTCATCAAAATATCGAACGAATACCAAATTCACATGACTACTAAAAGCAAGACTTCTCCCATGTCCTCAGGAACAAACGTAACTACTCACAAAGCATATTCATGTTCATAATCAGAGGGGTATTAATATGCATATAGGATCTGAACATATTATCTTCCACCAAATAAACCAACCAGCATCAACTACAAGGAGTAATTAACACTACTAGCAACCCACAGGTACCAATCCCAGGCTTAGAGACAAGAATTGCTTACAAGAGATGAACTAGGGTTTGAGAGGAGATGGTGCTGGTGAAGATGTTGATGGAGATTGACCCTCTCCCGATGAGAGGATCGTTGGTGATGACGATGTCGATGATTTCCCCCTCCCGGAGGGAAGTTTCCCCGGCAGAACAGCTCCACCAAAGCCCTAGATTGGTTCCGCCAAGGTTCCGCCTCGTGGCGGCGGAGTCTCGTCCCGAAAGCTGGCTTATGATTTTTTCCTCATCGAAAGACTCCATATAGAAGAAGATGGGCATCAGAGGGCCACCAGGGGGGCCACGAGGTAGGGAGGCGCGCCCCCCACCCTCGTGGGCAGGGTGTGGCCCCCCTCTGGAACTTCTTACGCTCAGTATTTATTATATATTCTGAAAATGACTTTCGTGAAGTTTCAGGACTTTTGGAGCTGTGTAGAATAGGTCTCTAATATTTGCTCCTTTTCCAGCCCAGAATCCCAGCTACCGGCATTCTCCCTCTTTATGTAAACCTTGTAAAATAAGAGATAATAGGCATAAGTATTGTGACATAATGTGTAATAACAGCCCATAATGCAATAAATATCAATATAAAAGCATGATGCAAAATGGACGTATCAACTCCCCCAAGCTTAGACCTCGCTTGTCCTCAAGCGAAAGCCGAAATCAAAAAATATGTCCACATGTTTATAGATATAGGTGTCGATAAAAATAAAATACGGACATGAGGGCATCATGATCATTCTTAGAACAGCAACTTATATAATTCTTGTCATATGATCTCTTATGCTAGAGTAACAATTCAATCACAATTTGAAGTATGAATCATAAACTTCATTGAAAACTAACAAACTATAATCTCAGTCATTGGAGAAATTATAATTTATCATAACATAGGAAAGACTCAATATAAGAGCTTTTCAGCAAGTCCACATATTCGACTATCATATAATCTTTCACAATTGCTAACACTCACGCAATATGGGTATGGAGTTTTAATCGGACACAAAGAAAGATAGGGGCTTATAGTTTTGCCTCCCAATGTTTTACCTCAAGGGTAATGTCAACAATAATAGTTCATGCAAACTCACATCCAATTAGCCATATATACCAGGATCTTTCCAACATGTTGTGCTTGCCAAAAGATAAAATGTAAAAAGGAAGGGTGAAGATCACCATGACTCTTATGCAAGGTAGGAGATAAAAGTAAAAGATAGGCTGAGCGAGTCCTGGATTAGGGGGTCTCCGGACAGCCGGACTATATCCTTTGGCCGGACTGTTAGACTATGAAGATACAAGATTGAAGACTTCGTCTCCTGTCCGGATGGGACTCTACTTGGCGTGGAAGGCAAGCTAGGCAATACGGATATGTATATCTCCTCCTTTGTAACCGACCTTGTGTAACCCTAGCCCCCTCTGGTGTCTATATAAACCGGAGGGTTTTAGTCCGTAGGACAACATACAATCATACCATAGGCTAGCTTCTAGGGTTTAGCCTCTCCGATCTCGTGGTAGATCAACTCTTGTAATACTCATATCATCAAGAATAAATCAAGTAGGACATAGGGTTTTACCTCCATCAAGAGGGCCCGAACCTGGGTAAAACATTGTGTCCCCTGCTTCCTGTTACCATCCGCCTTAGACGCACAGTTCGGGACCCCCTGCCCGAGATCCACCGGTTTTGACACCGACATTGGTGCTTTCATTGAGAGTTCCTCTGTGTCGTTACTGTTAGGCTTGATGGCTCCTACGATCATCGATAGCGATGCAGTCTAGGGTGAGACTTTTCTCCCCGGACAGATCTTTGTGTTCGGTGGCTTCACACTGCGGGCCAACTCGCTTGGCCATCTGGAGCAAATCGAAAGTTACGCCCCTGGCCACCAGGTCAGGTTTGGAAGCTTAAACTACACGGCCGATATTCACGGAGACTTGATCTTTGACGGATTCGAGCCCCTGCCTTGTGCTCCATGCGGTCACGATGAGTGCGATTCAGCTCTACCATCGGATCGTGTTCAGGAGATCGCACTGGCAGCCGCTCCGACCCTCAATTCGGAGCCAGTTTCGCCATCCGTGGACGGGTGGATAGACATCGTCACGGAGGCTGTAGCCTCTACGGCGATAGAGCCGAATATCGACCTTACCCTTCACGAGAGCCGTGTTGCCAAACTACCAGATCCTTCTCCGGCCACGGACTCCGAACCGCCTGCGCCCTTTCCTATCGAATCCGATTGGGCGCTGATCATGGAGTTTACCTCCGCGGATATTTTTCAGCACTCTCCCTTCAGCGACATATTGAACTCATTAAGGTCTCTTTCCTTGTCAGAAGGATCCTGGCCGAACTACGTCCGGCAAGATGGGGATGCGGATGATGAAGAAATTTGCCGCCCACCCACCACCCACTTAGTAGCCACTGTCGATGACCTAACCGACATGCTCGACTTCAACTCCAAAGACATCGACGGTATGGACGACGATGCGGGAGTCGAAGAAGAACCACTGCCCACGGGGCACTGGACAGCCACCTCATCATACGATATATACATGGTGGACACACCCAAAGAATGCAATGGCGACGAGACAACGGAGGATGACCCCTCCAAGAAGCAACCCAAGCGTCGGCGTCAGCGGCGCCGCTCTAATTCCCGCCAAGGCAAAAGTGGTGATACCGGCACCGGAGATAATAGCACTCCGGACAGTGCTGAAGACAACAATAGTCCCCTCCAGCAAGATTTAGAGCAAGAGGATGGAGGAGCCAGCCCTCCTGAGAGAGCGGCAGATGGAGAGGCGGAGGATGATAATTACATGCCCCCCTCCAAAGACGAGGCAAGCCTCGGCGATGACGAATTCGCCGTGCCAGAGGATCCCGTCGAACAAGAGCGCTTCAAGCGCAGGCTTATAGCCACGGCAAATAGCCTTAAGAAAAAGCAGCAGCAGCTTCAAGCTGATCAAGATCTGCTAGCTGACAGATGGACTGAAGTCCTGGCGGACGAAGAGTATAAACTCGAACGCCCCTCCAAGAGTTACCCAAAATGTAGGTTGCTACCCCGACTAAAGGAGGAAGCACCAAAACCTACATCCTCGGCGTATGACGCGGCTGATCGGCCACCTCGTGGCCGCGACAGAGAGACATTCCAGCCAAAAGCTCAGCCCGCACCCCAACGTCATTCAAATAAAAAAGGCATGGGGAAATAGGCCAGACCTACAAGACGTATTGGAGGACAAAGCAAAACATGCAAGATCGATCTACGGTCACGAGGGTGCGCCACTATGCGAGACGATAATCGTCACGCCGGATACAGTAAAAGTAAGTCCGGCCGGGCCGAACACAGCGTGCAAGACTCATTCGCACTGCGTGGCGATATAGCCCAGTACAGAGGCGCCGCACACCCCTTATGCTTCACAGACGAAGTAATGGATCATCAAATCCCAGAGGGTTTCAAACCCGTAAATATAGAATCATATGACGGCACAACAGATCCTGCGGTATGGATCGAGGACTTCCTCCTGCACATCCACATGGCCCGCGCTGATGACCTACACGCCATCAAATACCTCCCACTCAAACTCAAAGGACCAGCTCGGCATTGGCTCAACAGCTTGCCAGCAGAGTCCATTGGCTGTTGGGAAGATCTAGAAGCCGCATTCCTCGACAACTTTCAGGGCACTTACGTGCGACCATCAGATGCCGATGACTTGAGCCACATAATTCAGCAGCTAGAGGAATCGGCCAAGCAATTCTGGACACGGTTCCTAACAAAGAAAAATCAAATCGTCGACTGTCCGGATGCAGAGGCCCTAGCAGCTTTCAAGCACAACATCCGTGATGAATGGCAAGCCCGGCACCTTGTTCAGGAAAAGCCAAAATCTATGGCAGCCCTCACGACATTCATGACCCGCTTTTGCGCGGGAGAAGACAGCTGGCTGGCTCGCAGTAATAACATATCAAAGAATCATGGTACTTCGAATACCAAGGACGGCAATGGCAGGTCACGTCGCAACAAGCATAAGCGCCGCAGTAACAGCGACAATATCGACGATACAACAGTCAATGCCGGATTCAAAGGCTCTAAACCCGGTCAGCGGAAAAAGCCATTCAAAAGAAGCACTCCGGGCCTGTCCAGTTTGGACCGTATACTCGATCGCTCGTGTCAAATACACGGCACCCCCGACAAGCCAGCCAACCACACCAACAGGGACTGTTGGGTATTCAAGCAGGCTGACAAGTTAAATGCCAAAAACAAAGATAAGGGGTCACATAGCAATGACAAGGAGCAGCCCCGGCAGCCGAACACCGGAGGACAGAAGAGGTTCCCCCCAAGAGTGCGGACGATGAACATGATATACACAACCCACATCCACAAGAGGGAGCGGAAGCGTGCGCTCAGGGATGTATATGCGTTGGAGCCAGTCGCCCCCAAGTTCAACCCATGGTCCTCCTGTCTGTTCACCTTCGATCGCAGGGACCACCCACTACCATCTGTCATGGCGGATTCGCCGCACTGGTCCTAGACCCAATCATTGACGGATTTCACCTCACTCGAGTCCTAATGGACGGCGGCAGCAGCCTGAACCTGCTTTATCAGGACACAGTGCGCAAAATGGGCATAGACCCCTCAAGGATCAAACCCACTAAAACGACCTTTAAAGGCGTCATACCAGGTGTAGAGGCCCATTGAACAGGCTCAGTCACACTGGAAGTGGTCTTCGGATCTCCGGATAACTTCCGAAGTAAAGAGTTAATCTTCGACATAGTCCCGTTCTGCAGTGGCTACCATGCACTGCTCGGGCGAACCGCATTTGCAAGATTCAATGCGGTACCGCATTATGCATATCTCAAGCTCAAGATGCCAGGACCTCGGGGGGTCATCACAGTCAATGGAAACACAGAGCGCTCTCTCCGCACGGTGGAGCACACTGCGGCCCTCGCAGCAGAAGCGCAAAGCAGCCTCTTAAGGCAATCCACTAGTTCGGCGATTAAGGACCCGGACAACTTCAAGTGTGCCCGGAGTAATCGGCAACTAGACCGCCTGGCACGTCCCGAGCTCTCATAGCAATGCGGTCCCCACCCCGGCCCCAGCCAAACGGCAAAATCCGTGCCACGCATACATAATTACGCATTAAAAATACCATGGGCACAGGCGGGGAGGGGGGCACGACGGCGGCACGCCCCAAGTCGCGGCTTAAACCGCACTAGGGGCTTCCCGCTTTGTTATTTTTCTCTTTCAGGACTTTAATCTCTGGAAACCCCGTCCGGCAGCGTGATTGCCGAACACATGATGCAGCAACCAAGGAGGCAGAAAGCTACGTCACACCACGGAACTCCCAGGTGGATTACGATAACGAGTGAAATATTTGTTTTAATACTATTCCTCAGCTTGCCCTTCGAAGGGACATGTCAAATAGTCCTACTTTTTGCTTCTCGCACTACTTGTATCATTCTGTTTTAACGCACCTTTTTGAATAATAAATGCATTGCATTAAGACTATTATTGCATTCTTCCTTTTTATATATATGTTCATTCATGACATCCAGCACCCGTACACTCTGGTATGGCCAATACGCTAGGGGCTCAAGCATACCCCATAATACGGCGTGAGAAGTCCGAACACTTTCAACAGTGCGGCACCCCGAACTTATAGCATTATATGCATCAGCTCCGAATCATGTCTTGGGTCAATAGTTGGGTTTGCCCGGCTCCCATGTTTTGGTACCTTACGTTCCGCTATATCGGCTAAGGTAGCACTGGGAAAACTACTGTGATTGTGCCCTGGTTCTGCTGCACCTCAGTAGAGAAAGCTAAAACTGACTGTCATGATAAGGCGAGAGACTGGTCGCTGTTCGAGAGGTTTCGAGTCCCTAAAGGCTTATGCCGCTTAGAGCGAGGAGTCGGCCCTGTCCGGCTTAAGGTGTGTATCACGCCCCGAATTCGGCCTTCCGAATACTAGGGGCTTCGCTGAAATTTCAAATTATAGAATTCTTTGGCTAAGTGAGAGTGATAACGCATTATAGTCTGATTGCCTTGTTCGTTGTGCTGAGCACCTCCCTCGAAGGACCCAACAATGGGAACAAGAGTGCTCAGGTTTATCCCGAACACCCTAGCACTCGTGGCATGGGGGCGGAAGCCGACGACCAGCCATCTCTCAGATTTGATAAACAGCCGAACATAAGGTAATATTTTAAATTCAAACAAGCGTTGCATAGCGCATATGAACAAGTTTTCATAAATACAGGATTACACGAGCGAGTTTACTCAAATATTATATCTTTCGTACACTCGTCCGCTACGAGACGAGCACCCTTCAGGACAACCTCATAGTACGTCTCGGGGTGGCGATGCTCCTTGCCCTCCGACGGCCCTTCCTTAATCAGCTTCACGGCGTCCAGCTTGGCCCATTGCACCTTCACACGGGCGAAAGCCCGGCGTGCACCTTCGATGCAGACAGACCGCTTGATGACTTCCAGCCGTGGGCAGGCATCCACAAGCCGCCTCACCAGGCTGAAGTAGCTGTTGGGAATGGCGTCGCCAGGCCACTTCCGGACTATAAAGCCCTTCATGGCTTGTTCGGCCGCCTTGTGCAGCTCGACCAGTTGCTTCAGCTAGTCGCTCAGAGGCATCGGGTGTTCGGTCCCAGTATACTGAGACAAGAACAGCTTCTCCGTTGAGCTTCCCTCCTCAGCCTGGTAAAACTGTGCGGCATCTGACACGCCGTGGGGCAAATCTGCGGATGCTCCTGGAGAGCTCCGGATTCGGGTAAGTAACTGGTAATTTACTTTCACATGCTTTTTTTGCATATAGAATGCCTTACCAGCCGCTATCTTCTTCATCGCATCAATCTCCTGGAAGGCCTTTTGGGCTTCGTCCTTGGCATTCTTTTCGCTCTCGAGGGCCGTGGCAAGCTCAGACTCTCGCGTCTTCAAGTCAAGCTCCAACGCCTTGTGCTTCGTCATGAGAGCATGGAGCTCTTGTTGCACCTCGCCCACCCCTGCCTCATGCCTTTCTCGCTCGGTGCGCTCCTTGGCCGCTTTGTTTTCGGCCTCGGATAGCGCTTGCTTCAGGGTCGCCACCTCGGTCGTGGCCCCTGGCAAATTTTCGATGATCCTGTCATTTTGCAATCGCATTCTTTTTATACATATCCATAGAGTAGGTACTACTTACCTTTGTTTTCCTCGAGCAGCCTCTTGGCAAGGCCGAGCTCGTCGTTGGACCCTTTAAGGTCTTGCTTCAGTGCGGCGACCTCCGCAGTTAGTGCGGCAGAGGCCAGCAAAGAAGCCTGCATACGCATATTGACATACTTATATTAGACTCCTGCGATATTGTTTGATCCTGCGTTCGGCTTTTCTTTGTGAACACTGAACAGAGCATCAGGGGCTACTGTCTATGCGGTAATATTTTTCCCCATATTTCAAAAACTTACCTCAAATCCTGTTAGAAGGCTGGCACAGGCTTCAGTCAGTCTGCTCTTGGCGGACTGAACCTTTTGGACCACCGCACTCATAATAGTGCGGTGCTCTTCGTCGATGGAAGCGCTGCGAAGCGCTCCCAGCAGACTGTCCAGTGCCTCTAGATGGACAGAGGTCACCGGCACAGGCATCTTGCCCCTTTTGGAAGGAGGCCGCCTGCCTGAGTCCGGAACCACTGGAGGTTCCGACGCGGTGTTCGGCTGAGGGCCGAACTCGGAGCCCGCGGGAGCCTTGCTCCCTCTGCTCCCGGAATCCGAAAGGTCGCCTTGAGGCGCCTCCGGGACTGTCTCCCCTCGACCCGGTGCCTCTCGAGACAATACCTCGGCATTGTTTGTAGGGCAAGGGGAGGTGGCGGTCGGAAGTGGATCGCTATCCATATTCGACGAGCCCAGGGAGTCGTCCGAAGATACGTCGATACGGGCTCGTGGCAGTCTGCATAATCATAATTTGGCGTTAGGAGAAGCAGTGTGACAAAGGCATACTATAAGTTATTCTGGCATCCGAATACTTACGACTTCGCCAGGGGCTTGGACCTGAGCAGCCACTCGTCTTCGCCTTCGGCGACGGTGGTGGAGTAGTCCGGAAGGAGAGTCCTTTCCTTCTTGGACCCTTCGCCCCCCCCCCCCCCCCCCCCCCGGTTGGGGCGGCCTTCCTTTTCTTGTCTCCCCCGACTGGAGGGGGAGCATCTTCATCTTCCTCCTCGTCTTCGAGGAAGGAGTGTTTCACGGAGTTATCGGACGATGAGTCTGATAACACCTGGCGTCAGGAACTATTTTAGGTTCCCTTGGCCTTCTTGGTCTTCTCCGGGACCTTGTAGGGAGCCGAAGTCAGCATCTCCGTCAGGAGAGCGTCCGCAGTGTCTTCGGGCGGAAGGGCCGGACAGTTAATCTGCCCCGACATCTCCACCCAGTCCTGTCAAAGGCATGGAGCTCAGACCCCGCACATGGTTAAGCTAGGGGAAATAAATATCCTACCAGATGTATAGAACTCACCGAATGCGCTCGGCGTTTCGCGCTTAGCCCGCGATCCTCGGTGAGAGGGAGGGACCTCGGAGCCCTTGAACAGCACCTTCCAGATGACCTTGTGCGTCATGTCGAAGAGCTCGCTTAGAGTCTGGTGCCGGGCCGGGTCGAACTCCCACAAGTTGAAGTCCCGTTGTTGGCACGGGAGGATCCGGCGGATGAGCATGACTTGGACTATGTTGAAAAGCTTGACCTTCTTGCTTGCCATATTCCGGATACATTTTCGGAGTCTGTCCAGCTCTACCGATGGACCCCAGGACAGACCCTTCTCTTTCCAGGAGGTGAGCCGCGTGGGGATTCCGGATCGAAACTTGGGGGCAGCCACCCATTTGGCGTCGCGCGGCTCGGTGATGTAGAACCACGCCGATTGCCACCACTTTATGGTCTCCACAAAGGAGCCTTCAAGCCATATAACGTTGGGCATCATGCCCACCATGGCACCGCCGCATTCTGCTTGTTGGCCGCCCACCACCTTAGGCTTGATATTGAAGGTCTTTAACCACAGGCCGAAGTGGCGCCAGATGTGGAGGAAAGCCTCACACACGACGATGAACATCGAAGTGTTGAGGACGAAGTTCGGGGCCAGATCATGGAAGTCCAGCCCATAGTAGAACATGAGACCACGGACGAATGGATGGAGGGGAAACCCCAGTCCACGGAGGAAGTGGTGAAGGAAGACTACCCTCTTGTGAGGTTCAGGGGTAGGAACGATCTGCCCCGCAGCGGGCAGCCGATGCGCGATATTCACGGCCAAGTATCCGGCTCCGCGCAGCTTCTTGATGTGTCCCTCCGTAACGGAGGAAGCCATCCATTTGCCTCCCGCTCCGGACATGATTGGAGAAGGTTGAGGGGAAGGATGTGGGCTTGGGCATTGGAGCTCGAGTGCGCAAGAGTGGATGAGCAGGGAGGAAGAAGGCGTGCGTAGAAAAAGTTTAAACCTTGTCCCTTTATAAGGGCGGCCGAAACTATGCGCCCCCACTAGCCTGACTCGCTTATCCCCCAAGCACCGTAATCGATGGCACGGTTGGGTTACCCACGCCCGTATTGATGAGAATCCCGTAATAAGGCGGACACGATCTCTGCTTTGACAAGACGTGTCAAAAAACTGCCTCGCATTATGTGCGGGGCTAGTTAAAAGAAACGGTTCGAATAATTACCGGGCCATGGCAAAATGTCATGTTGCCAACACGTGTCAGCAAATTAAATTTGTGGAAATATTATTCTCTCTACGGTGATATGTGGAAATTATTTTGCAGGGTCAAACACTATCCTTGTATTTAAAATTCTTCTGTGGTGTATTCGGAGGAGGAACCCGCATTGCAATGCCGAAGACAATACTGCGCGCCGGACTCATCGTCATTGAAGCCTGGTTCAGGGGCTACTAAGGGAGTCCTGGATTAGGGGGTCTCCGGACAGCCGGACTATATCCTTTGGCCGGACTGTTAGACTATGAAGATACAAGATTGAAGACTTCGTCTCGTGTCCGGATGGGACTCTACTTGGCGTGGAAGGCAAGCTAGGCAATACGGATATGTATATCTCCTCCTTTGTAACCGACCTTGTGTAACCATAGCCCCCTCTGGTGTCTATATAAACTGAAGGGTTTAAGTCTGTAGGACAACATACAATCATACCATAGGCTAGCTTCTATGGTGTATCCTCTCCGATCTCGTGGTAGATCAACTCTTGTAATACTCATATCATCAAGAATAAATCAAGCAGGACGTAGGGTTTTACCTCCATCAAGAGGGCCCGAACCTGGGTAAAACATCATCTCCCCTGCTTCCTGTTACCATCTGCCTTAGACGCACAGTTCGGGACCCCCTACCCGAGATCCGCCGGTTTTGACACCGACATAGGCCCTTTGCAGAGGGAAGCAGAGGTTGTCATGCGCTTTTATGGTTGGATGCACAAAATCTTAATGCGAAAGAACGTCACTTTATATTGCCACTTGTGATATGGACCTTTATTATGCAGTCCGTCGCTTTTATTTCTTCCATATCACACAATTGTATAAAGCTTATTTTCTCCCACACTAGTAAGTCATACATATTTAGAGACCAATTTTTATTGCTTGCACCGATGACAACTTACTTGAGGGATCTTACTCAATCCATAGGTAGGTATGGTGGACTCTCATGGCAAAACTGGTTTAAGGATGTTTGGAAGCACAAGTAGTATCTCTACTTGGTGCAAAGAATTTGGCAAGAATGAGGGGGAAAGGCAAGCCCAATCATGTTGGATGATCCATGACAATATAATTTATCTCAGATGTAAGAAAACATAACCCATTATGTTGTCTTCCTTGTCCAACATTAAGTATTTAGCATGTCATATTTTCATGAGTGCTCACAATCATAAAAGATGTCCAAGATAGTATATTTATATGCGAAGACATATATTTCTTTATTGCTTCCTATTAATTGCAGCGATGACCAAAACTATGTTTGTCAACTCTCAACAACTTTTATTCATCATACTCTTTCTATGTGAGCTCATTACTCTCCATAAGATCCATATGATCTCTTTGTTTCTTTTTATTTCTTTCTCTTTTATTTTACTCACTCAAGATTATGGCAAAATAATCAAGCCCTTGACTCAACACTAATCTTTATTATATATAGCTCACGGACTCGATTACCTTGAAGGATCATAAAGCAAAACTCACAACTAGATCATACTAAAACTTTATCTACTATATCAAAATATTGTCAAAAGGATCGAACTAAGAAAAATGGTAAAGAAAAAAGTTATGGTGATACGATACCAGGGCACTCCCCCAAGATTCACAGTTGCCAAGAGGAGTGCCCATACCCATGTGATTATATCTCCTTTTTCGGGGATGGTGATGTGATATTCTTGGCGATGATGCCCCTCAGGATACTATTCTCCTCCACGAGCTTATTGACTTGCTGCTTGAGGTCCATTATTTCCTTTCGACGTTTCCCTGTAACAACCAAAGCTCCCTGCACCCAAGGGTGTTGCATAGTTGCGGGAGAAGAAGTGACACTCTTTTTCATACTCTCATAAGAAAGAAATCTAACATTGGAAGGGATAACCGAGTTTGGGATAGCCGAGCTCTGCTGTTCCCCCATTGTGAATCCAGCTCGAAAGCGAGAAGTGACTTCTTGATCCTCCTCCATGGCATCTATCCTCTTCAAATCAGCCTCCATCTCTTCCTCCATTGCTGGCCCAAAGTGGTCAACATTGTTTTTTGTCATTGATCTCGATGCCGAATGAGACACCCGGTTCTCCCCGACTGACTCTTGCGAAGACATCTTGCTCTAATCTGCAACAACAATAGCTCGAAACACAAACAGAGGATAATTGCGTGATACGGGAGTGAAAATCTCCGGGAGATTATATAATGAATTTTTACCGACCGAAATATGTAACGTGCAAGAAAACGGAGTCCGGAGAGCACATGAGGTGCCCACGAGGTAGGGGGGCGCGCCCAGGGGAGTAGGGTGCGCCCTCCACCCTCATGGAGCCCCCGTGTCCTTCCCGGACTGCTTCTTATTTTTCTAAATATTCCAAAACGGAGGAAAATTGCCATTTGAACTGCTTTGGAGTCGGTTTACTTACGTACCACATACCTATTCCTTTTCGGAGTCTGAAACGTCCCGGAAAGTGTCCCTTATGTATTCCTCCGGGGTTACGGTTTCAATAACATTGGTTTCAACATTTATAGGATTACCTGAGATATAATGTTTAATTCTTTGACCATTCACTACATTCGGATTTGTGCCTTCGAAGTTGTTGATTTTTTATGGCACCGGAATGATAGACCTCCTCGATAACGCAAGGACCTTCCCATTTAGAGAGAAGTTTTCCTGCAAAAAATCGTAAACGAGAGTTGTATAGCAATACATAATCACCTGCATTAAACTCACGCTTTTGTATTCTTTTGTCATGCCATCTTTTAACTTTTTCTTTGAATAATTTGGCATTCTCGTAGGCTTGGGTTCTCCATTCATCGAGTGAGCTAATGTCAAATAACCTCTTCTCACCGGCAAGTTTGAAATCATAATTGAGTTCTTTAATATCCCAATAAGCCTTATGTTCTAGTTCGAGAGGTAAGTGACATGCTTTTCCATAAACCATTTTATACGGAGACATACCCATAGGATTTTTATTGCAGTTCTATAGGCCCACAATGCATCATCAAGTTTCTTGGACCAATTCTTTCTAGATCTATTAACAGTCTTTTGCAAAATTAATTTGAGTTCTCTATTTCTCAATTCTACTTGACCACTAGACTGTGGGTGATAAGGAGATGCAATTCTATGTAGCGACCCGACCTCAGACGGTCAAGTCTCTGTGTATGTGTGCCATCCCTGGATCGGTATGCTGGCACACACAGTACATCAATGTATATATCAAAGTGCAATCACATGTATAAATAACGTAAAACTGATATATACCTCATAAGTCTCAGCAGAAACAAACAATCGGATGTGGAGTCCCATCAACGCCATCGGCAGGTTGAGTGTAGACCGTAACCCTATGACGTAACTCTTACTCGTCGGAAGAAACATATCTGCAACATGAGACATTGCAGCCGTGTAGGTCAGTACATTGAATGTACCGGCAAGATCACAATAAGAGAAAACAAAAGATAAACTATACTATATGCAATATGGCTTTGTGGCTCTGTAACTGAGTTTTGTTTGCAGAAAAGCTGGTTTTATTTTCCCTACATCAAAGGAATATCAGGAGTCTGTACTATGGAGTTTTCTGTCATGACATGGTTCCGCCAACCAATGTCGCATACCCAAATCATCATAAGTTGCCCACAATTAAATTATCAGTCTGGTGTTGAGAGTTCCGAGATAGATCCAAGTCCAGAGGCTCAAATTGTCCGTAACCGGGGACACGGCTAATCGATTAGGTTTTAACCCTCTGCAGAGGTTTGTACACTTTACCCGCAAGATTCCATCCCTCTCTTTACATTCTCACACTTCATGGTGTTTGAGAATAAGATGACCGAAACATGGTCTTCCAAAGAGTTCCTTTGACCACTGTCTGGTGCTCATCCAATCCTACTGTAGTTCTACATCTGCTAGCACCGTCCCAGCCAGAGTCACCACTAAGGTCAACCAAGCCAGAGCCCATAGTGACTTGCGGTTGCACAGGTAAGCTTCCGGGCATGAAGTATTCTTCCGTCTCTTTGAGTCTGGGTGAAGCTTTCCGCAAGATGTCATGGCGCTTCTCCATGCATCCCGGCCAACCACTGGTTTTTCCAGGGTGCCCGTCAACCGTCCTTCACCCAGTAGTGTGTATTGAATTC